>NC_044913.1:51412380-51654513 GCF_001633185.2 Quercus lobata
TACTTGGTTTCCCCATAGGGCTTGAGTCTGGAGGACCATGCAAGGTCTTGGTTCTGTCCAAAACTTATGATCTTTTATGTACTCTTTTTTGTACTTGGTTTCCCCATAGGCTTGAGTCCGAGGACCATGCAAGGCCTTGGTTCTGTCCAAAACTTATGATCTTTCTTTGTACTTGGTTTCCCCATAGGCTTGAGTCCGAGGACCATGCAAGGCCTTGGTTCTGTCCAAAACATATGATTTTCTATGTACTTGGTTTCCCCATAGGCTTGTGTCCCTTTAGATTTTCTTTTTTGTACTTGGTTTCCCCATAGGCTTGAGTCCGAGGACCATGTAAGGCCTTGGTTCTGTCCAAAACTTATGATCTTTTTATGTACTTGGTTTCCCCATAGGCTTGAGTCCGAGGATCATGCAAGGCCTTGGTTCTGTCCAAAACTTATAAGATTTTTTTATGTACTTGGTTTCCCCATAGGCTTGAGTCCGAGGACCATGCAAGGCCTTGGTTCTATCCAAAACTTATAAGATTTTCTTTTTTTGCTTGGTTTCCCCATAGGCTTGAGTCCGAGGACCATGCAAGGCCTTGGTTCTGTCCAAAACTTATGATCTTTTATGTACTTGGTTTCCCCATAGGCTTGAGTCCGAGGACCATGCAAGGCCTTGGTTTTGTCCAAAACTTATAAGATTTTTTTATGTACTTGGTTTCCCCATAGACTTGAGTCCGAGGACCATGCAAGGCCTTGGTTCTGTCCAAAACTTATAAGATTTTTTTATGTACTTGGTTTCCCCATAGACTTGAGTCCGAAGACCATGCAAGGCCTTGGTTCTGTCCAAAACTTATAAGATTTTTTTATGTACTTGGTTTCCCCATAGGCTTGAGTCCGAGGACCATGCAAGGCCTTGGTTCTGTCCAAAACTTATGATCTTTTTATGTACTTGGTTTCCCCATAGGCTTGAGTCCGAGGACCATGCAAGGCTTGGTTCTGTCCAAAACTTATGATCTTTTTATGTACTTGGTTTCCCCATAGGCTTGAGTCCGAGGACCATGCAAGGCCTTGGTTCTGTCCAAAACTTATAAGATTTTTTTATGTACTTGGTTTCCCCATAGGCTTGAGTCCGAGGACCATGCAAAGCCTTGGTTCTGTCCAAAACTTATAAGATTTTCTTTTTTGTACTTGGTTTCCCCATAGGGTTGAGTCCGAGGACCATGCAAGGCCTTGGTTCTGTCCAAAACTTATGAGATTTTCTTTTTTTTTTTACTTGATTTATTTTTTCGACCATAAGCCCCTACACCAGGGCGGGGAAAGTTGGCTCGAGGCTGGAAGCCCCTAGAGATGCCCGCGCCCTTAGTACTGCGAGGCGTAGCCCCTAGCAGAAGTTTTCGTCGGAGCGACAATTATATGTCGCCGGAGACGGAGGAGATCCCAGAAATTTCTGCTTGCCAATGAGTTGATTCCACCGCCACCTGCGCTAACGCGCAAGCTTTTCCCACAGACGGCGCCAATTGTAAGGACACAATTCTCTGGCGGCCCAATAAGGATGTTGGGCTCGCGCATGAAAGATCCCTCACAATATGATTTGTAGAGAGTGGGCTTGAAAAGCTAGCCGTTGGTCGCGGGGCGGTGCCCGGTCCTGGTTTTAGAGGAATTCGTGTAGAAAAAGGATTTGGGCTTGAACGTTTAAGCCCTACGGCATCGCATCCTATGGGATGGGCCTCCTCGGACTTGATCCGAGGACCATTAGGGTCTTACCCCGGTTACCCGACGATGGGTTTTTTTTTTCTGTAATCTCAGATGTTGTTGAGATGTTCTCCCCCAGATCGTCTCCCTTTTTTGGAGGTGGAATGGGAGTCCCCTTCAGATTTACTTACTTTCTTCTTTTATACTCGCTTGCATTCGCTGTCCTTCGTCCACGTGTAGAGTCAATATTTACAAAAACTGACATTTGTCCCATCAGTCCAATCCCGAAATTGTTGGGGATGGTTTGATAAAGCTAAAGAGTACGGCTCTGTCAGGGGCAGCGCATTGAATGGCAATGAGAGTAGCTTTCCCGGATATTCTTAGATTCTCTTTTAAGCTTGGCCCTATACCGGTTTTATCCTTCTTCTTTTGGTGAGGTTTTGGATCTGCCGAGGACTGAGTTGTCCTCGGCTGCACCACAAAAATGTTTGGTGCTCTGCATTGTAGAGCTTGGGCCGTAGTTCTTCTCGGCTCGGGCCTTTGGACTCTCTAAGGGCGAATGGGCCTGGTCCATGAATTATTGGGCCCCACAATATTCATAAGCATATTTTATGGTATATGTATTTATAATTAAAAATATATTTACAAATAAAATAATTTTTTTTCTTTCACATAAAATTAGAATAAAATAAATTTTATAGCATAAAACATAAAATTAATCTAATTTATAAAAAAAAACACTGAATAAAAAAGAAAGCATGAGTTTATAATACAACTAAATAAACAAATAAAGAATGAGGAATCAAAGGGAATGAAAAAAAGTGTGAAAAGTTACCTAAGAGCATTTGTACCATACAATGCAAAATAGAAAAATGTGTAAAAAATGGCTCAATTTTACGATCCAGCCCCAAAATCTCCCATATCAATCAATTTTTAAAGATGTGCAAATTTGCAAATAGAAAAAAAAAAAAAAAGTTATAATGTCAATTTATCACTTTGATCTAAAAAAAAAAAAATGTCAAACTACCACTCATGATAGACCTAGCAAAAGAGTGGACCCATCCGATAACTCAACCCAAATTTGAATTAAAAATATCTGATTAAGCTGTGAACCAGTCTGTTTTTTTCTTTTCTTTTCTTTTTGGGTAGAAATTTACTTTAAACCTTAGTTTAAGCGTAGTCGAAATTCAACCCTATAGTATCAAATTAAACCCAAAACTTTTGAAAGGTGACTAATTAAATCCTAGAGAGAGAGAGAGAGAGAGAGAGACTTTTTGGCTTTTGCTGTTGATTTTAAATACTAATTAGTAGTCATAACAATTTGTAAGCGTAACCACTAACACGGCAATTGTTTCAATGTTAATCGTGAAAGAAACAAGTCCGGAAAATCATAGGAAAAAGCCACAAGACAAGCCACATATTAATGTAAAAAGAAAAGGAAAAGATTATAAGCAAAACAAAGGGTTCCTTCATGTGCATGAACCGCCCGTGTAAAGAAAAATAATGGTAAAACTGTAAAAATGCCCGCTTGCGCGTTGCGTCAAACCAAAATCCCAATACCCCAAACGATCGAAACACCCATTCATATGGCCATGAACCTGTAATCTACGGCTACACCCACTCCCAGCACCAACCACAAAATAGTGCAAACTTGCAGACATTTTACAAATAACAGGACGATGCACTGCAAGGGCAAAAGAAAATGAATAATGAAAATGAAAGATGACTTTTCAGCAAAATAAGTGAAGATAGCTTGCTTTTGATAATTGATTAGAGATTTATAGAAAGCTTATAAGAATAATTATAATTTTGTGTCTATCCATAGGGTGTTTTAAAAAAATAAAAAATTAAATTAAATGTACATATTAGTAGTTGTATACATGTACTATGATTGTTTTTTTATTATATAAAATTAACGTTGATATGACAACGTTTAGCTAGTGTGAAGCCAAAATTTTTATCCCTTAGGATGCTAGAATTCATAACTCATAAATGAAGTAAATTTCCAATTGCTAATTGAATAAATCACTAAGTCAAATAAAAGTCAAATAATTTTGATTTTGTATATATTATAGATTATAGATTATAGTTTAGTAGAGTTATGGGTTTATTTTTATGGTTAGAAATTTCCACCACTCAATTCCTTTTTTCCTTCTCTTCTACAAAGAATGTATCATCTTAAAAAATTGGGATAATGAAAGTAAAAAAGTTAACTATTATACATTTTAGCCACTAAACAAGATCAATGACCAGAAAGATGCAGTTTTACATACAAAACTCTCAAATATTAATCACAAATTTATGCATCCTTCCAAGCAAAATTTACAAAACTAAAAAAGAATAGAATTTGCAAATTGCACTACTGTTCTATTCAAACTTCAAAGACATTCACGCGTTTTCTTGGTCAACAAAACGCAGACTGTGAGGTGATGACTCATGACTGTGACTGATGAACATGCAAAGAGAACTATGCAGTAGGTTTTATCAAAAAAAAAAAAAAAGAAAAAAAAAAAAGGAACATTAAAAGCTGCCGTCAATCATTCAAAAATTAAAATGGTCACTTCACTTTGATTTCTGCTAGTGGATCTAGATTTATTGATCCTACCGTGCAATACATGAATTGAATTATTTATTTATTTATTTTTTTGGAGAAGAACGTGAATTGAACCAAAATAAAATTAAGTTCTAATTATTCACCAAAAAATAAAATTTAGTTTTTTTTAATCAAAGAAAAATCAATTAAAGAAAAATATTTTCAAACACTTTTTTTTCTTTTGAAAAATAAACTAACCGTTAAAAACACAACCACTTAACTAAATTCTCTTACCCAACACTCATTTATATTATTATCTTATTAAAGTGATATCAATTTATACACTTTTAGTAATAAATTTTGTAATACTTTTAACATAATTTCCTTATATAAAAATATTGTTTCATCAATTGGAACTTATCACCTTCATATATCATGAAAAATATGTTTGTCATCAATTTTGGTAAAAAAAATAGAAGGGAAGAAAGAAAGGACTCTACATATAAACACTATTATATTTGTTGCATGCTGTTCCTTAAAAAAAATGAAATAAAGTGGAGGCCTACGAGCAACCCAGTAGATAGAGGGAATGAGGAACTTACATTGGGTAAACAATCATGAAAGTGGAGACGAAGCAGAGAAGCACCCTGGAGGGGTTGTTTCGAAATGGCAGAATGAACAACTGATTGAACGGTTATAAACACCTTTGGACAACTTTTAGAGTAGAAATTTGTAGAGAGTTTAGCAGAGGAGCTTCCAGTGAAAATCACGAGAACTGCTAATGAAACTATGACTAGGAAAGAAGAAGCAGAATGAGAAGTAGAATGAGCAGCCATTTCCTTGCTTAATAATCAAACTTAGAAGGAAGGCTGTGTTTGCTCAGAAAAAAGAAGAAGGAAGGCCGTGTTAAGTGTTTGCCAAGAACTTTGTAGGGTATTTGGGTTATATATAGAGGTCTAAGTTCATCAAAAAAAATATATGAAGAGTATTTGGCTATTTGCATGGGCAGGCGCATAGTATTTGGCTATTTGCATGGGCAGGCATAACATTAATTTCAACATCTAGAAATTAAAGAAAAAGTAGGTAACAGCAATGAATTTGGTAGCATGACACATCAACTGTACTGAAGTGAAGAAGGATGCTTTTCCTGCCCGTCACTTTCAGTGCTGAAGTTTATTTTTATTTTTATTTTATTTTTTTATCAAAAAAACTTTTAATTAATATATACTTTTTAGAATGATATGTAGTATCTATAGCCCCTAATTAATAGGAATTTATTAATCTGTGTCTTAAAAATACACAATAGTAAATCAATTTTAAAAAAACTTATTGAGAATTAAAAAAAAATTTGACAAATTTTTCAATTCTCATTAAAATTTTTTCAAAACTAAATTTGTTAATATATATCTTAAGACACGTATTTACCAGATCCTAAATAATATTCAAGTTGCTTTCTTTTATTACACGAAAATGACGGGCAGGAAAAGCATTACACGAAAATGAAAATGACGGGGAGGAAAAGCATTACATGAAAATGACGAGGAGGAAAAGCATTACACGAAAATGACGGGCAGGAAAAGCATCATTCTTCACTGTCATTTTTCACTTTCATTTATTACAGGAAAGTGACGGGCAGGAAAAGCATCATTCTACACTTCATACCGACCTGCTAGCATGCTTATCCAAAAAAAGACAGACCTGAAAGCATATTCCCTTCCGCAAGTACAATTTCTATATTTGCACTTGAAAAAAATATAAAATTTAAAAAAACTGTAAATAAACTAATAAAATTTAAACGAAAAAATTCCTAGCAACTAAGTTAATGGTATGGTCTTTAAAATGCTGACACGTATATCTTTAGTATTCATTTCTTAGCCTTACAGTGTGTGCCCACTGAATGACATAATGTTTGTTGACCCTAAAACCACTAAAAGACACGGTATTCCTACCCAAATACGATCATCTTAAAATTATTTTAACGTAAGTAGTATTAGATAACCATGATATAACATTAAAACTTGTGCATGCGTTTGAGATCTCTTTGTTTGTGTTTTGGTTTTTTGGCTGAGAGAGAGATCTGTGGTATTCCTACAGCTTTGTTTGCTGTTGTTGTTGTTGTTGTTGCATGATAAACATATCTTTGCTCCAGTTTTTTAAAAATTTTATTCATTAGGGTCAAAGGTACCATAATATGCAAGCAGAGTGTACCTTGTTTCTATACTTTCAAGTTCATTGATCATTTTGCTGCACATTATCTTTATCTCCCTCTGAATTTTGTTCTACTATGTCAGCTGCTATTTGTAGTAATGAATGTCTAAATCCAAAGTGCACCTCAAAACTAACAAAACTCAAATTTTGATTGTTGATGTTCAATAGTCTGTCAGGATAAGGCAAGCTTTCTATTCAGTTCTAGAGTAAAATCATTAAAAATCAGATGGACAACTCTGATATCTCTAAGCAGTTGGAGAACATTAGAGCACGGATACAACAGTGGACAGTCATCTAACCCTAGTAGAGAAGATAAGAACCAGGTGTACACTGGATCACTTCCTCCAGACAGGGCCGGCTCAATGAATTTGGGGGACCTAGGCGAAAACTTTAAATGGGGCCTTTTATTATATTTAATTATAAATTCATATATTTTTTTCAATTAAAATTTATTTTTCTTGCTTTTTGAGAGGCAAAATTACTAATTAAATTTTTGCATTCAAGTTCCGCTAACATTTCCTTTTCAATTGGTAATATGACTAATCCACTTAATCTTTCTTGTGACATAGTTGATCTTAAATAGGATTTTATTAATTTTAATTTTGAAAAACTTATTTCTGCGGAAGCAACTGCAACAGCTATAGTTAGTAATATTCTGAAAGTAATACATGCATTTGGAAAAGATTCTAGCCTCTTTATATAATTTAGTACATTAATTGGAGAGTTTTCATTTATTTGCAAAACTTCTTTTAAAACTTTTAGTTCTAAAAATAAATTTAAGCCATCAATATCGGAATTAGTTTCATGTGTGAGAAAATATTCAAGATTAAGACAATTTTTTTTCAAACTATACAATTTTTTAATTTGGTGGGATATTATATAATATATTATTACTATTTGGGGGCCCTTTATCAGTGAGGGCCTTAGGCCACTGCCTAAGTGGCCTATAGCTTCAGCCGGCCCTGCCTCTAGATGTGATCCCTGTGAATCGAAGAGATCCAAACACTGACCTAAGAACAGCACAAACATTTAGGCTCCCTACACTCCCTGAAAAATTTAATAATATTCCGAGTTTGGATGGTCTAGTAGTATCTAAAGATGATTTCTTAGATAATGAATGGGCTGACAGACCTGCTGTTAGACTGACAACATTAACAGATCAACAAGTATGTCAGCTGGGAAGGTTTCTATTGCATTCTTTACAGACAAGGATATCCAGACAAGGTGTTGCAGTCATTTTTGTTTTAGCATTCCATTTGAGAGCTCCAGGAGTAGGATCCACTGAAAGAATGTTTGAAGCTACAGATCCACATAGTAAACCATCTGATAGAGAGTATAGTGACTTTGAAGATGTCCTAGTACCCACAAGAGAATCAATTCAAGCATCAGAGCATGGAGATGTAGTAGAGAATGCCAAAGCGTACTCATTCTTAGCTGCATCAATGCTCCGATTGTTCACACGATCCCCTGAAAACTATTGCCCAGCTTGGAATCACATTGTCAATGGATTTAAAACTTTTTACGTTCGTCATTGTCCTGTTACTAAAATTGTTCCTAAAGCAGAGGTGATCCAGGCCATCCATGTACATTTTGCTTATGATAAAGTGTTAGTTTTTAGACCCCTTAAACAATTGATTTAACCTAGGTAATTAGCTAAGCTGTTACTTAGTCCAATTAAACAAGTCTAGGTTATCATAATATAAAAGATCAAATCATGCAAAGCAGCAGAAAATAAATAACACAAGATATGATCATCCAGGAAACCAAACCGGTAAAAACCTGGGGAGGATTTGACCTAGCTATTCTCAAGGTAAACTTGAATCCACTATCTTGAAAGAATCGAAGTTCATACAATAAGACTTACAAACCCCCACGCTCGACTTCTTATTGCTACCAACCAGTAGAACTTACTAACACGACCACGTGCAAGCTCCGAATCCACAGACTCCTTCTTTCTTGGATTCACCACCAGATAAAAGCACACCCGCTTGTGTTTTCTTTAAGTTTCAATGGCAGCAACTGAATTGATTATCAAGGCATAGATAACTCTTCTCCTTGAAAACCCTAAGTTTGTGTAAAGGAAAGCTCTTCTAGATCTCACAAGAGATTTACACAAACCGCAATTATGAGCAACACTAAAACGTGGCTAGGGTTTGCCTTTTATACTTAGGACAAATAAGAAACCCTAAAAACGTTTTAAAACACTTAGGGCTGAGTTGGAAAAATCTGCAGAAAAACATTCTGCCCGAGCTTCGATCGATCGAGCCAGGCTGAAAGGCACAATCCTTTTCTACTTTAACTCGATTCCAACTTTACATAGATGCACAACTTTGAGCTAGACTTAAACACTTCTAAACACATTGTTTTGATCATGGTTTGCCAACAATACAAATTAGAGTTCTAAATACATAAATCCTAAGTCTTTAGAACCTAACAAACTCCCCCTTTGGCAATCCGTGACAAAACACAACTAGAAGCTCAAAGTTTACAAAATAAAAAGCCTTTTACAAAAATAATGCTCATAAAACAAATTCAATCCTAACTACTATCCATCAGTTGCAAGTGTAGACAGCAGCTCAATTGAATCAACCTGTATATTTCCTGAAACACTAAACAAAATGCATAACCACATGTGTGGAAACAATACAAGTAAACAAAATAACTTCTTGATTTCAAACAACACACAAATAAAGACATATATCAATGAATAACTCATAAATATAAATCAATAAGTAGTTTGAAACAAGAAACATATAAAGTACCAACAAAACATAAAACTCCCATAAAAAACATGGCAAGAGCTAAAAAAGTAAAGTACAAAGTGAAGCACCTAGATACAATCTAAACTCCACAAGCTCCAACCAAAATAAATAAAAACTCCCCCTGAAAGTAAAAACTCTACAAAGTACTCCCCTTTTTTTGTGACGGAATGCTAAAGGGCAAACAAACTCTCCATCATCAAAAGAGAGGTGGTCTAAACTGCGCCAACTCCGCATGCAAAGCACGGATCTCATCGAGTACGTCCACCAAAATCTGTCAATGAGCCGTCTGAACGGTCAAGACATGATCCAACGTGCGACAAATTTCTGAATCATCCGAAGCAGTCGGTGGAGGAACATCAGCAGTAGCAGCAGCACCTGATGTCTCAGCAGTATCAGTACCTGTAGAAGAGGGAGAAGAGGGAACAGCACCAAATGACGCATCCCTAGGACGGGAAGGAGCAACTCTCAAGTGAGCAGCCCTCTGTCGAAGGAAAGTGGCACCTATGGGAGCAATCACATGCACAGGTTCACCAGACAGAAAACCATCTAGACCTAAAAAGAGAAAAATCCTATGAATAAAAATAGGATGAATAAGTGCATGCCCTACGACAGAACTCTTATGAACCTCGTTCAAAGAACGAAGGAACAAATGAGGAAAACTGATCGTAGAACTAGAAGCAAAAGTATACAAAAACACACATCACTCTAGAGGGATGGTGTGGAAGTGAGAAATAGGCCACAACGAATAACACACTATCCTAAAGAAAAGGTAAGCAGTCTCGGTAAGCTCAGCGGACGTGATCTGAGGATCAGAACCCCACTGGATAAATGACCCAGTGATGTATGACATGACTACATCTAAAGTGGGTGACTCATCATAGGGATAGACAGGCTCCCGAACAACCGGCGCCCCAAGAGCCTCAGCCACTACTCGAGGGGTAATGGTGAACTCTACACCTCGTATCCAACTCCTAACAAGGGTGTTGGAATTATAAACGTGGCAAGAGAGGTTCGAGAAGAACTCTCTAATCAGGGCGGTCGGAGGTGGATGATCTATCTCTAAGAGAGACAACCAATCTCTAGACTCAAAATTGGCCCTAATGGCCAGATCAAGCTCATCTAAAACAACAGCTCGTTCAGCCCATATCTTACGCTTACTGTTCAGGGTCTCAAAGGCTTCTCTACACTTATCATTCCTAAACAACTCAACCGTAGTGGGAGACTTAGAGGAAGTGGAAGTGGTCTTATGGGCTCTAGTTTTCTTAGGCATGGTGCTAGGATAAGGACCAACACATAGAGAAAAAAAAAAACACAAAAAACAAAACCAAGGGCAGACTGCAAGTTAGCACAAAAACAGAATATAGATTAAACATCTATATGATGCATGAACAAGTTAAATGACATGATGCATGTTCTAATGCAGTGCAATTAAGTCCAACAAGTTCAAATTCACAAAATTTGGCTTGAACATAGAGGTATTAACACAAAAACCCCAAATTTTTGAAAAACCACTTGATCAATTTGAAAAATATTGACGAATTGATCATCACACATGATAGAAATCACAAATTAATGACCAAATTCATTAATGTAACAAGCCAATTTCATCAATTTAACCCAATTAGACAAAATCCCCAATTCGGAACAATTTCAAACCCTAGAATTTTCAATTTCTCAAAAACCACAAAATTGATCAAATTAAACTACAAGAATCATCATTATAGCATCATAGAACAAAAACCCATTGATCAATTTCACCAAAACATGTTTGAATCATCAAAAACCCCAATATTTAGAAAGTGCCAAAAATACCCACAATAATGCATGAAAAATGTATGAAAACATGAAATAAAATGCAAAAGAAATGGCAAAAGAGACTTACCGGCCTTCAAGGACAAAAACCTTGCAAAACATTTGGAGGAAAATGACAAAAAATTGATGGTGGAGCCCTTAGCCAAGTCGGAGAGAGAGAAAAGTTGAAAAACTTTTTGAAAAAGTCATTTTGAAAAAGACAATTTGACCTTTTAAAAAACATGTTTCACGAGTTTCGATCGATCGAAAAATAGCCTCGATCGATCGAAACAGACAGAGACTCTATTTAAACAATTTTAAACAAGTTCGATCGATCGAAACAGACAGAGGCTCTCTTTATCAAATTTAGAAATTTTCGATCGATCGAAAAACAGAATGGATCGATCGAAATGGGCAGAGGCTCACTAAATTTAAGGAAAAACACATTTTTTTGAAAAAAAAATTTAAAATTAACTCAAAGCATTGAAATTTAAGAACAAAATGCATGAGGATGAGATGATATGATTTTCAAAAACAATCATTTTAAGCCCAAATTCCCCAAAACAAAATTTCTTGCATACTTCAAAAATTTTAAAGCAATAAATTAATTTTGCAGAAAATTCAAAGTATTTGCAAAACATGGTTGGTTAGATTATAAACACACACAATAACATGTACAAAGTTTAGCAAAGAGTAACTTGTGTAGTGTATGCAACTAGCAAAAGTTTGAGATACATGTGAGGTGATATGTAAATAGTAATCAATCACAAAGTCTACAAAATTCATCACAAAGTCTACAAAATTCATCACAAAGAATTTAAAAGAGACTATCACCTAAAGAGTTACATCATATAACTCTCACATCTCCTAGATCATAAGCTTGCAATCATGTAAGTTTCTTGTATTTATGCCTCATAATATATACATACCAATTTTAAGTCATGTGAGTTTGGCATTAAGCCTAATAGTACACACCAATTTTAAGTGTTAAGCAATTTAAACCGAGGCTTCACCTTATGTTCTTTTTGTGCATGTGCTACATTTTCTTGAACACAAAATCTTATGATATGCACTAAGGTATTTATGATTGGCTGGTGAATAGTGGTGAGATGGTTATTTATGCATTTCTCTAAAAGTTCAAGTCAAACATTTAAAAACATGTGGCTTCAAGATTAAGACAGAATAATCAAAAACCATAAACATCTTTTCCACACAACATGCACTACAAAACTTCAACGAGTAAAGTACAATAAGTAAGCTCATCAAAGCTAAACAAGGTACAAAAGACATGTTATGTGAAAATAAATTGACCAACCTTATTCTCAAAAACCAAGAAGGATAGTAAAAACAAAATTTGCTTCCTTTTTCTCCTTTTTTTTTTTTTTATTATTAAAAAAAACACCTAGAATGAAATGCATGAATGTTATGCAATGCAAATCCTAGAAAACAAAAAAAAAACAAAAACAACACCAAAGAACAATGGTCAAAAAGGGTAGAGCAATTAAGCACAAGGACTATGTCAGAAAGACTCAATTAGTTCGAGTATTTTGTATTCAAGACCTTTTAGATGCACCATGAGCATTGGAGTTCTTATTCACATGAGAATGATTACCAATTCTAGGATTGGAATAAAAGTTTAAAGCCTTTACTAAATCACCAATAAGTACCATAGGATCAAGTGCTTAAGGCACAGGTACTTTTGGTTTGTTTGCTCTCTTTGCAGCTTGCAGCTTGTAACAGTTTGGAGGAATGTGTCCTGACTTACCACAAAAGTGACAAACCCATGCAGGCTTATCATGTGTCTTGTCCTTAGATAGGGTAGGCTTCCTAGACTTAGACTCTTTCAGATCAACCCTAATCTTCCTAGATGATGAACCTTCTAAGCATTTAACAACCTCACTTACAGGGGGTTTGACAGTTTCACTCACTATCTCACTCACGGAAGGTTCAGAAGAAGAAGATGAAGGAACAAACTTTGTGGAATGGGGAGCAGACACAGAGATGCTTTCAACATAACCTAATCCAGTTTTGTCAGAAGAAGACTTTTGAACACTCAGCATTTGATCAAGTTTAGAACTAGTAGATCTAGCAACGGATAAATCAAGTTCCAAAGATTTAACTTTATCAAGCAAAAGCATGTTTTCAGTTTTCACATTGTTCAAAAAATCATTAGTATCAAACAGTTTAACAAGCAAATTCTTTTTTTCAAGCTCAAGAGATTCAATTTTCTTCAAGCCAAGTTCAACATTCATAGCATCCTTTGCAGCAACTTTGCAAAGTTTATTATAGGCTTCTTGAAGATCTGCATCTTCAGAGAGTTCCCCATTAGAAGGGTTCTCTTCAATAGATATGCTCTCATCGACTACAGCAGTAGCGGTGAAAGCAATGAAGTTCCCATCCTCATCACAATCAGACTCATTATCAGAAACTTCAACATCACTAAGAGTTACAGCCATACCCTTACCCTTAGACTTCAAATAGGTAGGACATTCAAATTTCATGTGTCCATACCCTTGACATCCAAAACACTGAGAGCCCAAGGAATTATTGAAAAGTTGACCTACTTTTTCTCTAGGTTTATCATTATTGTTAACCTTAGTGGGATCATGCTTCCTAAAGTTTCTAGGTTCAACAGTGTTTGTGCCTCTTGCCTTTCTATTACTATTCCTGAGAAAGTTTCTAAAGTTCTTGGCAAGGTAAGCAATCTCTGTAGCAGAGAGCTCATCATCAAATCCACCACCTTCAACATCATCAACTGACTTAAGAGCCATTGATTTAGATTTGGTAGTTTTGGGTAGATCCAACTCATAGGATTGAAGAGATCCTACAAGTTAATCAACAGGGATGGAGTCCACATCCTTACTTTCAGTAATGGCAGTCACCTTGGGTCTAAAGTCTTCAGTCAAGGATCTAAGAATCTTCCTAACAATTTTAGGTTGATCATAAATTTCACCCAAGTTAAAAGTAGAATTAACAATACCATTCAATTTAGTATAGAATTCAGCAAAAGATTCATCATCAGACATCCTGATGCTTTCAAATTTAGAAGTCAATTGCTACAATTTATTGATTTTGACAGCCTTTGTGCTTTCATGCACAGTCTGGAGGATATTACAAGTAGTATGAGCAACCTCAACATTAAAGATTCTCTTAAATTCCTCCATAGAAACAGCGTTAAAGATCGCATTCATAGCCTTGCTATTAAACGAAGTTGCTTCTTTTTGAGAAGTTTCCCACTCACTAACAGGAGTAGTGGGCTTCTCCCATCCGTATTCAACGGAGTTCCACACTCTCTCATCAATAGATTTCAGGAATACTTTCATCCTTACTTTCCAATAAGCATAATTATTTTCATCGAAGTGAGGAGGAATAACTAGAGAGTGTCCGTATTCCATGACAACAGGGGTCAATGATCAGATCAATGATCAAAGGATCAACAACAAAAGAGCAACCCGCTCTGATACCACTTGCTAGTTTTTAGACCCCTTAAACAATTGATTTAACCTAGGTAATTAGCCAAATTGTTACTTAGTCCAATTAAACAAGTCTAGGTTATCACAATATAAAAGATCAAATCATGCAAAACAGCGGAAAATAAATAACATAAGATATGATCACCCAGGAAACCAAACCGATAAAAACCTGGGGAGGATTTGACCTAGCTATCCTCAAGGTAAACTTGAATCTACTATCTTGAAAGAATCGAAGTTCATACAATAAGACTTACAAGCCTCCACACTCGACTTCTTATTGCTACCAACCAGTAGAACTTACTGACACGACCACGTGCAAGCTCCGAATCCACGGACTCCTTCTTTCTTGGATTCACCACCAGATACAAGCACACCCGCTTGTGTTTTCTTTAAGCTTCAATGACAGCAACTGAATTGATCATCAAGGCGCAGATAACTCTTCTCCTTAAAAACCCTAAGTTTGTGTAAAGGAAAACTCCTCTAGATCTCACAAGAGATTTACATAAACCGCAATTATGAGCAACACTAAAACGTGGCTAAGGTTTGACTTTTATACTTAGGACAAATAAGTAACCCTAAAAACGTTTTAAAACACTTAGGGTTGAGTTGGAAAAATTTGCAGAAAAACATTCTGCCCGAGTTTCGATTGATCGAGCCTGTCTTTCGATCAATCGAGCCAGGCCGAAAGGCACAATCCTTTCCTACTTTAACTCGATTCCAACTTTATATAGATGCACAACTTTGAGCTAGACTTAAACACTTCTAAACACATTGTTTTGATCATGGTTTGCCAACAATACAAATTAAAGTTCTAAATACATAAATCCTAAGTCTTTAGAACCTAACATAAAGTATTCAAAGCTACATTATACAGATTGTTATATATGTCTAACTCAAAGCCCAGCAATGATAGTCTCAAGGGATTTCTGTACGATAACCATCTGTCTCACAATGGTATGCATATCGTTTCAATATTCTGTAGGCTCCGTGATGCTTTAAATTGCAATCCTGATATTTTGTTAAAGGCTATACGGACCCCACAATTTGACCGGCAGATTCAAGCTCTGGTGAAAATTCTTGGACACATGAATGAAGAAGTAGGTCAACATGAGAGGCAGATGTGGAAATATGGGAGAATTTTCGATGAAAAATTCATGTCTGTATTACAGACAAAAGCATGTCCTAAATTGGTAATGATGTTAGCTGCTGCTCTTCAACAAGAAAGACCTGAAGGAGCAGAGAATATTCTAAAAATCAAACAACTTGAAGATGTGAGTGAGGAAAATAAAAAGAAATGTATTATGGCTGCCGAAGCTGTGAGAAAGATGATTAAATCCTCACACAAACAAATAGCCTGATTCATCGTCTGCAATTGAGTAAGTTATTGACCTTCATATATCTTCCATGGACAACTTTTTTCTTTTCCTTTTATGTAAGGATTCTCTGCATTTATTTAAGTAAGATAATACATCCTATGTTCAGATGGCTGTGTCAAGTAGGCACTTTTTTTCCTCCATGGAGGACATCCTAGACTTACGTAATTTGACTAATTTCAGTTTTAACTATTGTGATGCTCTAGTACATAACCTGTGTACATTGGGCCTCAGATTTGTTTGATCTTTTAAATAAAACGTCATATTTACCTATATATGTTGTTTATATGTAAAAGCATAGCTCCTCTTGATCGAACATAACATTTTCATAGGCATCCTAATACATTCACTTTCTAGTAGGTCAATCTCGGTGTATTGATCATGATGTGATTAAAGGATGTGTTAAGTCAAAATCAATAAGAACTGGGGCAGTAAATGAGTCAAGTTGTTTATAAATAACTCAAGGCTAGCTTGGGAAAAGATTTGTTTATGTTCATTTGTTTAACAACTAAGCCAAGCCCAAACCCAAGTTTAGGCTCGATTGTTAAACGAACCAAGCTCTAACATAATAATGTGTTTGTGAAAAAGCTAGTGAACATGAGACTCGATTTAACTATATATAATCAGGGGCGGAGCCACGTTGCCCCTTGGGGGGGCCGTGGCCCCTGCAAAAAAAAAAAAAAAAAGTCCACCAGCCTATATAGAAATTTTAATTGGACTCCCCAATGATGTACATCCGGCCCCCCCTCCCATTTCTGTTCAATTCACTCCCAGGCCCCAGCATGCTCTAGTTTCAATTGTAGGCCTCTTTTATCTTCTAATAAAACAAAACATGGCCCCCTTATATTTAAATACCCAAAGACACTACCCAACAAAATAACATTTTATCACCTATTCTCAATCTCAAAATCAGAACCCTTTCTTTTGCTATTCTTTTTAGAGAGGTGCTACGTCTACAAAATTTTTACAGTATTTTTATAAATCATAAGTGGTTAGTTGTTATTGGTTCAAATTTGAACCTAACACTAAGATTACTTTTTTACTTCAACAATAACAATCAGTAACAACCTGCCATTTAGGATTTGTTGTAAAAATATTGTGAAAATATTGTAGACATATCATTTCTCTTCTTTTTATTCTCTTCTTGTCTTCTGTGTACACGCCACCGCCCACTCCACTGGTACCAGCAGCCCCCAAACAAAACAAAACCTCAGCTTAGCCCTCCTTTCAAACTCAGTCCTCATGATCCCAAAAAAAAAAACCTGACCATTATTTTCTTTCTTCTTGCTTTCTTAAAATAAGTCATTCAAAGGGTGAGTTTTCAGTTTTCTTTTCTTTCTTCAGCACTACACCTTCATCTCCTTTTTTAGTGTTTTTTTTTTTTTTTTTTTTACTTCTTCTTAACTATATACGCTTACTTAAATATTTACATGCACTTTAATTTTTCATAGATTTTTAGAGAAATATATGATTGAAGGCATAGGGAGGCATGAATAACATCCATATAATTAATAATAGGAATGATGATAGGTTGACTGTTTAAATTATAGTGGAATTTTTTTTTCTCTTAAGTACGAATAACATCCATATAATTAAGTAAAAATTTCTAATTAAGAGTTTATTTTTTACGTTCTTTTCAGGTTAATTTTTGAGTCATATTCTTAAAGAATTATGAGCAAACGAAAAACAATTGATGCATTCTTTAAGAAAAAAGATGTTAGCAATTCAGAATTTAGGACACCTATGGTTGTAGAAACAAATGTGGCTGTAGAAATAAATGTTGATACTTCAATGCCTAATGAACACCCTTCCAAATGTTCAAGAATTCAATCTGAAAAGATAGATTGTGATCCAGGATCATGTAAACAAATATGTGAATTTCCTATCAACAAACAAGATGAAACCGACGAGCTTGCCTTAAAGAAGGTCCATATCAACCTAAAAAAATAGACTGTCCATACAACAATGATAATCATCGTCATCGAAAATCGGCCCCCCCATGTAAAAAATCCTGGATACGCCCCTGTATATAATATTATATATTTATATGTATATATCTAATAATGTACTGAATTAGACTTGAAATTGTAAGTTTGTAAATGAGTTCATACGATATCAAATTATTATTTTGTAGTTTATTGATGATATAAACAGTCCCTTTGTAGTAAAAATTATAATTTTTGTAAATCCATGAATGAAAATTATTTTATCTAAATTATTAGCATAGATTTTGAAGGGATAATTTTTTGTTGTTGTTGTGATTTTACTATATATGAGAAAAGAATAAGTTAACATGTAGTTTTGTTTGGTGATTAACTCAAGTTTGGCTTGTGTTGAAATATATTTAAATGAACAATCTTGAATTTTTAATATTTGGCTCGTTTATAGCCCCTAATAAGGACACCATTGGAGGGTAACGGGTATTTGTATACTTTTATTATTTTATGTTAGTAGTATATAAAGACGGTAGGCACACTTACACTATCGTACACTGCATTTATATCTCCCTCTCTCTTCCTCTCCCTCTCTATGTGCGTCTCTCTTGATGAATAAGTAATTTTATTGATCAAAAAACACTTGAATTACAACTTCAAACAAAGTAGGATACCCTGCTGCTAAATCAACACTAGAAGACACCTAACATAGTACATTCCCCTACTACAAACACATTGCCTACCCGTAAGGCTGTAACAAGCAGGTCCTCACCCTTATACCAGTGCAAAGAAACCGAGCCTACAAACATGGTATTTAACCAATACACAGCTACAAGCAAAGTCCTACCCTACAAACAACAGTCCACACACCTATTACAACAATACAAGCAGAGCAAAAAGTTAAAAACTAAACAAATGAACTTCCTCTCACTACAAGCAGACACAGTGGATGGAAATTTTACCAACTACAAAATTATCTTGTTATGAGAGGAATTAGGCACTCCTTTGCAAAAATTAGCCTTCCATCTGACATCACTCAAAACTTGCTTTAATAGCCTCCTCTGACAAACTATTGCTACTATACACACTGGCATTACGTTGCAACCATATGTGATACACTAACTTGAAAAATATAGCTTTAACCCCTCCCATCTTCAAAATTCGAAGACCCCACTGCAAACATTCAGACCAAGAAGATATAGCTTGGTGAAAATCACAAAATCCCAGCATTTGGGACCAGATCCTACCGGTGATAGAACATTCAAAAAACAGGTGGTCTGTTTCTGCAAAATACACAGCACATCACCAACATACCCCTGTTTTAGAAGCCTTTCTCAAGTTGATAACCTATTTAGAATTGCTAACCAGAAAATAAATGAGTGTTTAGGAATGGAAGCAGGATGCCACACCAATTTCCACTAAGGCACTCATCATGCTTAGCTCTAATCTCAAGCTGAAGAGCAAAGGCATATACCAGATTTGGAGATTTATCAATGCATAGAATCCTGATCACCCAAGTGTATCCTTGAGAGATCTACTTGCATAATCACCATTTCTTCATATCTAGCAGGTGGGCAATCCTGCAACCATTCTTCAACAATCTATATACTCTGGCATTCAAAGAGCTAGAAGCTTCAACAACTATTCTGTAATTAAACTAAGGCAGCGAAGCCCCCTTAGGATGCCAATTATCATTCCACACAAAGGCCTTTTCACCATTGCCAATTGAGTGTTAAATCCATGGTCTAACAGTGACCCTAAGCTTAAGAATTTTTCTCCGTCCCCATGAACATCACTGGGGAATGTTAACAACCCAGAAACTTCTACCTCTTAATAGGTAAACATGCACCAAGCAACCCATAGTGAACCTGCCTGAGTGAAAAGGTTCCAAATATGTTTAATAATAGCAATCTTGTTCAAATCTTGGATCCTCTTTAAGTCCTAAACCTCCTTCAGGGTTTGGAGAATATACCCTGTCCCATGCCACTTTAGCTCCTTTAGCCCCAGTATCAATACCCTTCCACAAATAGCTATTGAAGCTCTTCTCAATCTGCTTGATCACTTCCATTGGCAGGATAAGCACATTACACCAAAGGCTTGTATGCTATACAAGAAAGATTGGATCAATTGCAGCCTACCAGCGAATGCCAATCTTCTAGCAGACCGAGAATGGATCCTAGCTGAGATCTTATCTATCAAAGGCTTGCAGTCCCTACTTGAGAGCTTACCGATATCAATGGTAAGCCTAAATATCGAATAGACAATTGCCCTTCAATAAACTCTAGTGAAGCTAAAAGTTGAGTTTTTGACTTAGTAGGAGGAGTGGCTCCAAAGAAAACCTCACCTTTGCTGCAATTTTCCTACAAACCTGACATGGCCTTGAATTCATCCAAAAAATTTTAAACAAATTTTTATGGAGGTTGGATCAGCACTTAAAAAATCATTAGATTGTCAGCCAAACATAAAATCTCGGGTTAAACTGAAATCCATGCTCCTTAGTGATCCTTTCTCTCATAAGCCTAGAAAATGCTTCCATTGCAGAAACAAAGAGTTAGGGTGACAAAGGGTCACCCTGCCTCAAGCGTTTGCATCCTCTAAAATACCCAACAAGACTGCCATTAAAAGCAACAGAGAATTTAGGCGAAGTTATTCTTACCTCCAACCACTGCAAGAACTTATCAGGAATACCACAAGCTGCTAAACATACTGAATTGAGTCATACGCCTTCATTAAATCGACTTTAATAGTGCACCTAGCTACCCCTTTCTCCTTGTGATAGTCCCTTACCATTTCTACCTGTGATAAACACTGTTTGAGTAGAGCCAATCACATCAGCAAGGCAAAGCTTTAGTCTATTTGCTAGGATTTTTGTGATTCACTTCTAAATGATATTACAACATGATATGGATCTCCCATTTTTGAGGGATTTGGCACTTTAGGGACAAGAGTAATGATGGTAGAATTCACTTCACAATAATTTCCCTGAAGAGAAGAAGGAACTTATAGCTTTTGAAACATCTTCCTTGACTATATCCCAAGACTTCTTGTAGAAATGAACAGAGTATCCATCCGGGCCTAGTGCCTTCTTTTTTTTTTGCGTGGATTATTTAAGTAAAATTTATTCAAATCATAAAAAAGAATCACCCAAGTATACACAATGTATACAGCTGGGGAAACAGAGTCCGGGCCTAGTGCCTTATCCCTTTTAATGGAAAACAGGGTCCTTATTTCTTATGCTGTCACCTCCCCTTGAAGCATAGCCTTCTATTCTCAAGGATTCTTGATTCCATTAGTTTATCCAAGTTGTTAATCTTGGCCACATCAATATGAGCAGGAGAACCTAGCAACCAAACAAATATCTAATCTGATCCTTCGTTGATCTAACCCTGACAGTCCAATGAAAAAACCAGTATTTTGATCTCCCAGATTTAGCCTACTATTCCTGGACTTCTACTTTAGAAAGCTCTCCTCAGCATAGCTCAAAGACATAAAACAATGAGACTTCTCTTGTTCCTACTGCAGCAATGTTTATTGTCTAGGGAAAAGCAGGAGTGTTCTTTGAACAGCCCCAAGTTCCTCTAGCTTTTTGGACTCTTTTAAGTGATAAGCGTCCAAGATGATCTTTATTAAATTTTTTTAACTCAGCCTTCAAAGCAAACAGAACATAGGAACCCCAATAACCTCCTGAGACTAGATTGAACTAACCAAATGCATAAACTTAGGATGATCAGTTCAAAAAGTAAAAAACTGAAATGCTTTGGATAACTGTTTACCTCTACTTGTGAGAACATAAAGGAAGTTGCATGATCAGAAACACTAGGAGGAAGGAACTCCACTCCAATGGGAGGAAAACAATCAAATCTAACTGGATTGACTAGTATCTTGTCAAGCTTTAATGCCTTGAATTGAAAATCCTCACTTCTATTGGTCCAAGTGTACAAAGGCCCAATATAGAGATTATCTAGAACCTCCAGCTCTATTTAGCAATGACAAAACTCCTCTTCAAATGAAATAGAACCCAAACCTCCAAACCTTTCATCAGGCCCCTTTACAATATTAAAGTCACCACCTATCAAACATGGCTGATCACCAATCTGGGACTTGAGGCTATGCAAATTTGACCATAAATTCTTCCTCACAATACCACTATTTGAGCCATAAACAAAGGAAGCATAAAATGAGTATCCTTGTGGTAAAGTAATCGCACAATGATTTAGTTGATCACTACAAACCCATATTCTACCTAAATAATGACCTCTTTGTCATCATGGAAACTTCAGCCAGGAACAATCGCCTTCATAATGCCGAAACCTTCTAATGTACAATTTTACCTCTTTCTGTTTAAAGGGGTCATTAAGGCCCCTAATATTCCATATAATGAAATTCATATGAAACCTGTACTTTGCAGAGGGTTACAAAAGGCGGTTTTGGTAGGGGTGTTTAATCAACAGTTTTTAGTGTTTAAACATCACAACACGTATTTCCACAACATTTTTTTAACTCACATGAATTTCCACAACACTTAAACAATGATACTAGAAATTTCTAACCAAACGGGCCCTAACATTCTTTACCCCTTTTATCTCTCCTTGCACTGCATGTGTCTCCTAGTGTTTCTTCTTCTTTTTGCTTTTGATTATAGCCCCTTGCTGCATTGCAGCTTCAACGAACTGTTTTATAGTACTGTCCATCAGAGTGTTCACTATCTTTCAGTTTAGGAGATAATGCTGAAGGTTCACCAATTTCCCAAATACTCACTATAGTAACTTCCAAAGCTTTATCTAATACAGAATTTCTCATTGGAGTATATCTTATCTACATCCTCTCATTTGAAGAACTATTCACAGGAACCATCACTTGGGACCTCAATGAACTTCCCATAGGATTCGGCTCTGGCCTAATCTTCTCATTTTGAAGTGACACGTTAACAGAATTATACCCTTGAGGTTGTAATGGACTTAGGGGAGCTCCATTACTCATTTTCTGCTCCTTATTGACATCCCCAACCTGCTCAGTTGGCTTCTCCTTCATCTTGTTCTTTAACGGGCATGAATGAAACAGAGTGACCAAAGATTTTGCAATTGACACAACTCTGAGGTTTCCAGGGATAGACCACTTTAACCTCCAAATATACATCTTTCCTCAGTTCTACAGAGATAGTCGTAGGTAGTGGACTATTAGCTTCAATTTCCACACAAACCTTCAAACCTTCGAACCCAAGCCACTTCTGTTTCTCCTTGAGAGAATCAGTATATAATGGAATGCCCACCCCACTCGTGATATGACTCAGGCACTCGGGGTTCCAATATTCAACTGGTAAGTGAAAGATCTTGATCCAAATCAGAATCCTTCTGGGATTGAACTTGATAGCTTGTAACCCAGGTTGCCATTTATGAAGAATAAGGGACTTGTTTGCTGCAAACCATAATCAAGCTTCAAGAATTTCATCCCTTACCCGTGCATCCTCAAAGTTTAAACAAGAATAACCCTCTTTCCGTGGTCATCACTTCCACCTTGCCAAGTTGGCTCCATTGATGGTCCACAAAATTCTTTACCAGATGGAAAGGTAGAGATTAATCCATGAATTGACCCCCCAAATAATTCACCCGTTCTCCAACGCCTTCCTCCACTGCATCCCAAGGGGCTTTACAATAGTTCTGCCATTTATCCTCTCTGGAATAAAGAATTCAAGCACTGCAGGTTGGTCCCTACAATCTCAAAATAGAGCTTGCCAATCTGAGATAGTGGGTCTAGCAAAAGAGATTTTTATCATCCAAATTTCAAATCAATGAAGACTCAGATTTTGGTGGGAGATGATAGTATTCCTTCCTTGCGTATTGTGTATTCTATAATTCTTTTAGTGGCTATGGATCATCTACGTTAGAGACTTCAATTTAGGATGATTAAGCTTTGGTCACTTCTTTAGGGAGGCAGGGCCTCTCGTAATGGTGGTTGGAGTAACTTTACTAGAGGTGTTTTTGGTGGTAATTCTTGTTTTGGGGGCCGTGGTAGTAATTCTAATGTTGGAAGTTGAGGTTTTGGAAATTATAGTTACGGGATTGGTGCTTTTGGTAGAGGCCGAGGAAGAGATGGTGTTTGGCGTTTGTCATTTTACTCATTGTGGGGGTGTAAATCATATAGTAATATGGTGTTATGATCTTCATGTTAAACCTTGGGCTAACCCAGCTAACCAGGTTTCTACTCCAACTACATCTACTAGTGATTCCATCACTCTTTCCTGGGAGGAATGTAATGCGTTACTTCAGTAGCAAGACAAACTATTAGTATTTGATATGGCACATTTGCTCATTAGGTAATATAGCATGTTTTTCATCTCTTCTTTCAATTCCGTCAGTAATAGACTCAATGGCTTCACTCACATGGCTGGTAAGACCAATTTATTTTTCCACTTTTTAAATTTTCAGTCAACTATATTCTGTTGTCATAGCTGATGGCCTATTGCAAGCTCACTAAATCCCTTAATTGTTCAGTAATCTTTTATCCTTCCAATTTTGTTTTTCAGGACCTCAAGTTGAAGAGGATGATTGGTGGAGGTCATGAATGGGATGGTCTTTATTACCTTAGTTGAGCTTCTGCAAGTGGTAGTCTTAAAAGCATTACAAACAGGGGCGTCACCTCATTAGTGGCACTATTGTCTCTTTAGTCTTATTGTGGGATTAAACATCAAACCTCTCGTGGCTACTCCTTAACAAAACTTCGGTTGCATAACGAAAAGAGAGACATTTTGTTGAAGTTTCAAGGACTATTATGCTTCAATTGCATCTTCTTGAACATTTGTTAGGGGATGCCATTCTTAGTACTGCATGTTATCTTATTAACTCTGATGACTTCCTCTATTAGTGGCGTAATTCCTTATTTTGTTCTATATCCTGGTAAGCCTTTGTTTTCTCATTTGATGTTTGGCTTTGTATGTTTTGTCTAGGTCTTTACTCTAGGACATAGGTTGATTCCTAGTCCTAGGGCCATCAAGTGTGTCTTTCATGGTTATTCCAAAACTCAGAAATGATGTAACTGAGAATCCTTAGTCTTAAAGGAATGTTATGTGTGTAGATGTTACCTTGTTTGAAGGTACACTCCCTTCTTCTCTTCTGGAATGTCATTGCATATTATTGTTGTTCTCTACTCTTTTTAACCTTATATTTTCTCCTTTCCACCTTCTAATACATTTGCGGTCTCCTCTGGCGTCCAAAGTTTGTGGTCTCCATTTTCAAATTGTTCAACCACCACAACACCCCACCTCCCAAAAAAAAAAAAGAATCAAAACTCTATTCAAATTATTAGAGGATTTCGCCCTTTCAAACAACCAATTTAGTACCTACCAACACGTCATTTAAACCATTTTTATATCTTCTGCCACATGATGTTTTCAAAGCTAAATGAAATAAATTTTGAAGACTAATGATTTTGATCTTGTGGACGAACAGCTTAACACTTTTTTCTCTATTTTTGGTTGAAAACTTTTCACAAACACAATATTAGTCTTATTAGCAAAATTGGGTGATAATATATTATATTCACACAAACTATTTTAAAACAACATAATATTTTGAAATTTAGCAATAGAATATATTGAAATTTAACCTACATCTCGTAAAGGGATGCCAAAGTATAGTAAGAGAAGTTATGGAAGATATTAGTTTCTCAACACAAAGGAAACCAAAATATATAAAATATTTGCTATGGTAAAGGAATAGGTATGTGTTATGGATCCCATTTAAAAATAAAAACCTCATTTATTTCAAAAAATAAGGAAACCAAGAGTAGAAGAATCTAAGAAGTTTATTAATGGGAAAATGCATTTATTTTCATGAATTAATCATTTATAGGTGGTTTAATAACTATCTTTGTAAAAAATTATTTAATTAAACATTTAAACCACCTATAAATGATTAATTTTTCTGAAATTTATATAAGAAACTTTTGGTTTGGAAATGTAACATTATTACTCAAGTTGACTTGCTTTGGTAACCATAAAAAAAACCAATAAAATGCACACAATATATATATATATATATTTATATAACTTAATCACATGTAATAAAGAATACCAAAAAAAAATTATTATGTGTTTAAACTTTAAATTAGTGGAATTGAAACATTTGTCAATTCACTCAAGTAATAAATTTATATACGTTTAATTATATTAATTTTAAAAGATTACATTTTCTCTCTTTAACATGGCATGTAAATTAATTGAAACTAATTTTCTAAATATTCTCTATATATTAAGACGATTTAGAAAGTTAGTTATTACATGTTGAGGTTAAAATTGTAAAATCAACAAAAATTAAAAACTAAAAACCTACAAGGTAAAAACTCCCCAATAGATATTAGATAGATACAAATTAAGTTCCTACCCAATGTTTGTCAAAAAAAAAAAAAAAAAAAAAAAAAAAAAAAAAAAAAAAAAAAAAAAAAACCCACTACCCCAAGTACACAACCAAAACTACCCCACACAGAAACCAATTGCAACTTCTTGAAAAATTTCCACTTTCATTTGTTAATGTCTTCCCCTTCCCAACATTATGGAATGCATAAGGAAAAAATCTAATAACATTAAATCCCTAAAACTTTAAACCCATAATATTCCTTCAATTTATGTTTAATTTTTTCATCCTATTTCTAACCAATACTATCTTCTTCTACACTCTCTGTTTTATTTACTGAATTCTTCTCAATGGTATAAGCGTCTTCCTATGAAAATTGGTAAGCCTTTAAACAAAATTTATATACTAATTTTTCAATTGAATTATATTATGTATCGTATTTTTTCAACATTGTTTCCACTTTCATTTGTTAATGTCTTCCTCTTCCCAACATTGTGGAATGCATAAGAAAAAATTCTAATAACATTAAATCCCTAAAACTGCAAACCCACAATATTCCTTCAATTTATACTTAATTTTTTAATCTTATTTCTAACCAATATTAGCTTCTTCTGCACTCTCTGTTTTATTTACTGAATTCTTCTCGATGGTATAGGTGTTTTCCTATGAAAATTGGTAAGCCTTTAAACAAAATTTATATACTAATTTTTCAATAAAATTATATTATGTATCATATTTTTTTCAATTACATATATTGTAAATTGGTAACTCATGACATTCAGGAATGCGTGAACTATATGAAAGATGTTATAAAAAATTTAGTTATGAATGGAAAATTATGACACTAAACATTTAAAAGAAAACCTCTCATATGATATTTTTGAATGAACTTATACCATATCTGAATAACATGCAGAATATTGGCGAGTATTTATCAATAATGCATACATTTGTTCTTTATCAAAGTCTTACGAACATAACCACACCTTATTTTCTTAGCAAACACGAGACTCGACGAAGAACAAAGTTGTCAGCAGTACGAACCCGAAGGCAACAGTAGTAAATCCAATCCATCCAAGAATTTCTGCAACCCGTGGCTTCTTATAGGCTAACAGGATAGCAATCATGCAACAAAAATAACCTGCTAAATCATTGACCAAAATACAATCTAGGAAGATCCTAGAATGTTGGCCACAGGAACGGGAGCCAATGCTAGCAGCAGTTGTTTGGACTGTGACCATGATGGACATCTTTATTAGTTTATTTATGGTCGACCTGATCCAGTTCATATCTCCACCTCCACTTTCTATAATATCTTGGCCTTCTCCTCCATCTCCCCCACCATCTCCACCTGTTTCTCCACCTCCACCTCCACCTTCACCTCCACCTCCGCCTCCACCTCCACCTCCACTTTCACCTTCTCCATAACCTTCACCTACTCTTACCGGTACATCTATGCCTCTACCTTCAACATTATTGCCAAGTTCAACAACTCTTAAGTGCTGAACATCAGGGCTCATTTCAGGACATTGCAATGTGTCATTGTCATTGAAGCTCACTAGATATGAACTCAAGGATGACCATGGATTACGAATTGGTACTAGCAGGCTCCATATGTAGTACAACAACACCCATTCATCACGTCCCTGTCATGGAATATTACTCAAAACTTGTTATTTTCCTAGTGCTAAAAGAATTCTATCACCATGTTTTTAAGTTGCGTGGGCTAAATCTTGTGTACAATTACTTAGTTGTTATACTTTGAGGTCATTAATTAAATTTAATCATTTAATTGTATTGATCAATAAATTATAGTTGAATGTAATTAATTGTCCTTAAAAAAAAATACAGTTTTGTTGTATTGGTTAATGCATAGAACCATGTTCAGAATTCAATTAAGGAAATGTACATTAGTTTGCCCATATATATATATATATATATATGTGTGTGTGTGTGTGTATTTAGTAACAGAATAGCAATTTCCTTCTATCCATATAAGAATCACTATTTAATACAACAATTTCATAATTCAAATTAAATATTACCAATCTAATATATGCAACCTCACTTTATTTAGAATATTCAAATTTAAAAGTAAAGTTTCAGTCACTCTTAATTTCAAGTGAAATAAAAAAAATCATGTTTCGAGCGCTAAAATGGACCCTTATGAACTTATTGAGGTATTGGGGGGTAGATTCTAGATAGGCTACAAAGTGCATCATAGTTTTTGCCTACTTCCAAAAAAAGGTTGTGAATATGACATTTTGTATTATTATTGAATAATCCATGCAATACAAGAGAAAGTTTAATATAATATAATTTTTTATGATTTAAAAAAAATATATGTTTTTGTCTAAATATAAAAATATAAAGTTATAGTTATTAATATGGATGCTAGATAGGCTACATCATAGTTTTTCCTACTTTCAAAGGAGATTATGAATATGACATCTTGAATTTATTAATCAATAATCCATGCAATACAAGAGAAAGTTTAATATAATATAATTTTTAATTATTTTTTTGTCTATAAAAATATAAAATTATAGTTATTAATATGGATTTATTATGATTGTGTTTTTATATGGAAATATATATATTTTACCATTTAAAAAAAAAATAATATACGAAGATTCTAAGGCTCCGCTTGGGAGTTCATAAGGGAAAAGAAGGGAATGGAATGGAATGATCATAAGAGAATAGAAAGGAATGGAATGGAATATAATGTATTTAAGTAAGGGAAAGGAATGAAAAAGAATTGAATGAAATGGAATTAAGTAACCTTGATTGGATGTTTTAAAATAAATTAATGGAAGTGAATAAAAATAAATGGAATGTAAGTAATTTTGTTTGGGAACAACATGGAGGAAATGAAATGGAATCATTTTATAACAATATTACTATTAGACCCCTATTTTAAAATAAAGAATTGAATATACAAGAGTATTTTGGGAGTTTTAGTAAAAAAATCATTAAATCTAATTTCATTCCCTCCCATTCCTCCCAATTTCGAGGAGAATGAAAATTTGAGATTTTAAGGGTGTAGAGAGGAATGGGTGTTCCCTCCTACCCATTCCATTTCCTCCTACTTAAACTCCCAAATAAGGAAATGAGCTTTCTATTCTCTCCATTAAAACTCTCAAATAAGGAAAGGGAAGAATATTCTAAAATGATTTTTTTCATTCCTTTCCATTCCATTCCCTCCTCCCAAGCAAAGCCTAAGAGTTTAAATTTAGAATATAATTTAAATTCAGTTAATATATATATATATATATATATATTAGAATAATGATGTGTAAAAGTATGAGAGTTAAATAGCTTATGTGGCATATTATAAGGTCAATCAAAAGTCAAACATATTTTGTTTTATATATATTATTTTGTTTTATATATATGTATATTAGAATATATATATATATATATTGTTATTTATATATATATTCCCTCTTGTCCATTCCTTTTTTTTTTTTTACAAAGAATGTATTATCTTAAAAAATTGGGAGAATAAAGAAATAAAAAGTAAACTATTATACAATTTAGTCACTAGTAGGAGTGTTCAAACAACAGTTTTCAGTGTTTAAACACTGAAAATTCTTGGCCAAAAAATAAAAAAAGTGTGTTTGGTAGGAGAGTTTAGTTAAGAGTGTTTCAGTAATAGTTATCAGTTTATGGTGTTTAAACACTGTATTTTGAAAGCACATCGACCATTTTTCAGCTTTTGAGTAACAATGTTGAATGACATTGTTGTAAATAATTAGAAAACCATGGGACCCACTAGAATGACAAGACACCATATTTTTTTTCTCTCTTCGACATGGCTTTTCTTTTTTCTTTCTCTCTCTTGCACTTTGTTATTCTTCTTTCTTCCTCTTCTTTCTTTTTTTTCACCTCTTTTTCTCTTGTGTCACGCTTAGATGCTCTCTACTTCTTCTCCTTCTTCTTCTTATTTATTTATTTATTTATTTTTTTGCCTCTTTCTCCCTTGTACTCTTTCTAAAAGTTTTAAAAACTGAACCAAACTGGTTGGTCCGATTTGTTGAACTGGGAATCGGATGCCAGTTCGGTTTGGAAAAAAAATGCCTAAAACTGGGAAAAACCAATAAAAAAATAGGGAATCGGAGGCAAATTTGGTTTTGCCCCCAGTCCCGTTTTTAAAATCATGTGCTCTCTCTCTCTCTCTCTCTCTCTTGCACGCTGTCTTCTTCTTCCTTTTTTTTTTTGGCCTCTTTCTCTCTTGCACGCTATCTTCTTCTTTAGTTTTCAAATTTGGTGTGTTGGGTTGTTTTATGGGTTTTGCAAAATGGAATTTTGTGATTTCTTTTTTCTTTTTTTGCGCAAAAATTGTTGGGTCCTGTAACACAGAGAGGGAGAGAGGGGGAAGAAGAGGGAGAGAGAGGTAGTGGTTATGGTTAATTGAAATACATGGGAGTTTTTCTCTCCTCAAATTAAAAACATTGTTTTTGTTAGAAAAGTTACCAATTATTATTTTTTTTTTAAAAACACACATACCAAACACACTATTATGTTTTTTTTTCTTCATATTTTAAAATATGCTATTTGAAACAGGGTACCAAATACATTTTTTGCATCATGAGTACTTTAAATACGCGCTTTCACAACATTTTTTTAAATCACAGTTTTCACATTATTTTGAACAACAATACTTAAAAACCACTACCAAACAGACCCTAAATAAGATCAATGACTAGAAAGATGTAGTTTTACTTTTACCTACAAAACTCCCATACAAATTAATCCCAAAATTATGCACCTATCCTAGCAAAAATTACAAAACTTACAAAAAAAAAAAAAAAATTCAAATTACACTACACTAAGGGTTTGTTTGGTTGGGATGAAATGGAGGAATAGAAAATGGGGGAGAGAAAAAAGAGAAAAAATAGAGAAGATGTGTGTGAGAAACAAACTAATTGCTAAACACACAATTTTTTTAATTACACTCTCTCACCAAATGAGGAAAGAAAATGGTGTGGTTTAGCAAAATTCTCATTGGGCCTACCAAAACTCTATCTCCCCAAATTGATGAGAAAACAAGAGAAAAAAAATGGAGGAATGGTGGTTTTTTTTTTTTTTTTTTTTAATTTTGTTTAATTTTTATGTTTTGGTGCCCATCCTTTATTTTCTCAAAAGATTTTATTTTATTTTATTTTTTGAGAAAGAAATTTTGGGTTCTTGAACTTTTTGTGTTTCATAAAAAAAATTATTTAAATTAGAGTGTTTATTCATACACAATTTTTTTAATAAAAATATAATGTTATTTTTTGTTTTGTCTAATAAGGATATGATAGTAAATTTATATAAACTTTATTTTTCATCCACTTTTTTTTTTCTCAATCAAATAAAATAATTTTTCATCACTCCAATTAAATATATATAAAGAATTCTATTTTCTAACTTTTCTATCTTTCCAACTAAATAAAATAATTTTTCATCACTCCAATTAAATATATATAAAGAATTCTATCTTCTAACTAACTTATCTATCCAGAGGGCCATTCCCATGAATTATGTTCTTCACCGTAGGTTTGAGTTGGTGACTTTGGGACCACAAAATGAAACGGCGTGGGTGTATTTAATCCCATTCATTACCAAAACATGCATGTTGCAACACATGCAGACATTCATTCCGTTTTAGGTCGCTTGACTTTTGATACATGCTAGTGGATCTAGATGTGTTCATCGAAAAGATGTGTCGTACGATGCTAGTGAAAAAATTAATAAATTATGGGTACGTTTGGATACAGCTTATTTTGTTGAAAACTGAAAACTAAAAACTGAAAATATTGTGGCAAAATAATTTTTAAATGTGTGAATAGTACTGTGAGACCTATTTTTAATGAAAAAGTTGCTAAAAATGAAATTTGTGGATCTGTAAACAGTGTACGGATGCACTGTTTATAGTGGAAAAGTCAACAAATGCGGGCTAAAAAAAAAAAAAAAAGAGGAAAACGCCGAAAATAAAAATGTAGATGCACAGACGTTGAAACCAAACGTGTACTATATATATATATATGCTAAAGTTTTTAACATCTAGGTCCAAGATAGTTACTTTTGGCCCCCCTTCCCTCAAAAATTTACAAATTGACCCTTAAAACCCAACCAAAATAAATAAATAAAACCCACCCTTTGGTTGATAGCCTCTTTACATACAAACAAAAAATAATCCCCAAAAACAATTAACAGATCCTTTAACTATAAGAATACCAAAAAGAAAATCCTTTTGGCGTCCTGTTCCCATGTTGGTCTTAAGGAATGAGGAGGTAGCTTAAAGAAACTGACCATACATAGTCACTCACTTGACTCTGCTTAGATTGTTTATTTGAGAGAAATAAAGGGTTTGTACTTAGACTACTCTTGTTCACTCTCACTCTCGTGTGTGTTTGTTTCTCCAAAAAAAAAAAAAACCTAGTTAATTTGGTTTGACTTGAAAGTTGAAAAGTTTGATAGTTTTTTTCTCGAACAATGTCTTAGGGGTTGTGTGGATAATATAGTGTTAATATATTAAAATTGAATAGTTGTGTAAATAAATTACTAGTGTGTATCCAAAATATCTTGAAAATATTAAAGAGTGTCAACCAATTGAGATACAAACTCTTGGCAATAAATTAGTATTAATATCCCTAAGTAGTGTGTGGCTATTTATATTACTAGTCGCTAACCTGCACGATGCACGGGAATAGCTACTGAATGAATTTCAAGAAAGAAAAAAAACCATTTTTTTGTAGTTGGAGAAGCAAGCAAAATTGCATGAAATTAAAAAAAAAAATGATATTGAAAGAAATAGTACAAACTTTTATTAGTTAGGTAGAAGAAAGCAATTTTTTATTTATTTATTTATTTGTTAGTTTTTGTGGGAAGGAATAAAAGATATAATGTTGCGTCTCTAGTTTAGTTTGTGTTGTATATATAGGTATGTATAAGATAGGTTGCAATATATATGCCAAAAAGTGTCCATTGAAATGTCATAATCTTTCAAATTTGATATACCAAAAAGTCTCTATTGAAAGATTATAACCCTTCATATATGATATACCAAAAGGTGCCTATTAGCCAAAAAAAAGTGCCTATTGAATAAAAATATGCCTATTGACAAAAAATATGCCTATTGAAAAATGAAAAGTCACAAATGTTTAGTGTTTTTAAATGTATATTTGGCAATAATTTATGTAACCATGTGGTGTAATAAGGAGTGGTTAACAAAAAGTCAAAAGGTCTTTATTGGGCGAAAATGTGTTTATTGGCTGAAAATGTGTCTATTGAATGAAAATGTGTCTATTAACTAAAAACGTGCCGATTAAAAAATGAAAAGTCACAATTATTCGGTGTTTTTAAATGTATACATGGCATTAATTTATGTAGCCATTATTCTTTACTTTTTTTTACCTTTTTAATTATTAAATCTAATAATTAACAACATGAAAACTGGTATAATTATTTCATAGGATCCAAATCCTTTGTTATTTGAGATTCAAAGTAAAAGGTTTGATACTTTAGGATTTAAGTGATGACTTAATTTTTAAGTAAAAGGTATAATTTTTTTTTTTTGCATTTAGGAATTATTTAATTAGCTATCAATACTAACTGTTTTTAGTTATAATAATATTGGATATAAATATAATAAGAGGATAAAAATGAATTTCAATCTTTATGGTTTACACTATCTCTTTTGGATCCTCTCGAGAAGCATATGAATCTTTTAGAATTGGTGATATATTTTTTTTGTTAAACAAATTTTATTTCTAACACGTCATATATTATGAAAAACTAGTGCTGAAAATAGTTCTTCACCATTTTAACTCATTAATTGATTTATATATTTTTTTAAAAAAATTGTTACAAAATTAATCATAAATGATTTTCAAGATTTAAAAAAATGCCATGTCCCATTTTTGTTACATCATAAATGATTGGATTAAAACCTATTAATTAGAAACTGTTATTATGTGTTTGTACTTTTTGTTTATATCTGGTTTTTTTTTTTTTTTTTTTTTTTTTTTTTTTTTGAGAAAGTTTTTTGTTTATATCTTGTTAACTACAAAGAGGACAAAATTTAGTTACAAAATTAATTGTAGTTTTAAGTTACAACCTTACTCAATATTTTTTTATTGAAAGTGAATTTTGATAAATCCACTATTGGATTACATCTTCTACTTATTTCCTCCGTACTTGCAAAATTTCTAGAAATTAAGTTAAAAATCAATAGTTATGTCATTAATAAATTTTTTAAATTGCAAGTTTTTGTATTTTAAAATTATGCATAAACATAAGCTTATAAATCATATAGTAAATAATATCTGATTGACACAAAATTTAACATGTGCATTAAAAGTTTAAAAAACATGCAATTCAACAGATATATTTTCAAAATATGTAATAACATTTATTTTATTAAGTAAGGTTGTAACCTTAGGCTATAACTAATTTTGTAGCTAAACTCAGCTATCATCTGGAGTGGACTCCATAGGTGATAGGTTGAAACTCTCTAAAAATAAAAAATAAAAATTTGTAGCTAAACTTTGTTCCTAAAAAAAATGTTAATTTTAATTTCATTTTTTTTAATCAATATTTTAATTTCATTTTGAATTTAAGACTTTAGTTTTATTATTATTATTGGTTAATATTTTTTAGTTCTACCTATAACTTCTCCAAAGCAAAATACTAAAATCCTGAATTTACGCCTCCGTGCATTTATTACACAAAATTCCTTACACCACGCACATACCCAAAGTATGCATGCATTTCATACAGACCATCGTACGTCCAAACCAAAGGTTTTTGTTCTCCTCTCCCTGCGTTCTCTCTTTAAAAAGCCATTACCACCACCTTAACTCCCCCCCCCCCTCTCTCTCTCTCTCTCTCTCTCTCTCTCTCAATGCTCCCTTTTGAAAAACACTCCACCTGTCCACCACCATCACCACTCTCTCTTTCTATCTCTCTTTTGAAGAGCTCTCTTCATTACAATCTCCACTTCTCCACTTTCTCTTTGTCTTCATATTATCTCTCTTTCTTAAGGCCTATTTGGATTGAGAGTAGAAAGAGGGGAGAGTGGAGGAAAATAGAGTAAAGTTGGCTAAAAATATACTACTAATTTTTTGACCAATTCCACTTTACTCTGCTCCTCTCAATCTAAACGAACTATTAAATAGCGCTCTTCATCATTGTCACCAACAATAATATTCTAAGATTTTTATTTTATTTTATTTATATAGAATAGAAATTCTACTCTAGGAGTATGAAGTTCCTTTTTAGAGACTTGAATTCCGACCCTTACTCCCCACACTCCACAAACACTTATATTTATAGAGTGACCATTACATCAAAAATGTGCGGTGGTAAAAAATAAAAATATTATACGTTATAAACATTAATTCGTAACTATGACACAAACTTTGTGCAAGCCTTGTATGGGCTTGACGAAAAAAAAAAGTCTTTTCTTTGGTACTCGACGACGTAAACGTGTAGAAAGAGAATACTTCACACACAATAATAGAAGGCAGAATCTAATGGTAGAGAGAATAGATGAGGTCATAGAACAACAAGGAGCCACTATATTGATCGATCTTGCACGTGTGATAAGGAAGAAGAAGAACACTATAGATCTACTATAGGCTTGGCGTCAAATAAAATTAATTTTGGGTAGTTATAGATGCCAGATGCGAGATCCAAAGAAAAGTACATGACTTCTTGTGCATGGAAGCTTTTGACAGTTTGGTCTTCGGTTATTGTCCACCATCGGATGTCCACCTCTGTAGCATGATCTCTGTCTTGCTAATGCATACGAGGCCACGAGTTGCTCGTGTATTGGGAGTGATAGGATGTGCTGCTACTGCCTTGGGGTTCCTAATATTGATTGTTACATTCATCCAAGAGTTGTTAATCAAAGGGTTGTACAATGGAGAATGAAAATTATAAAAAATAATGCGTGCTTTGTCTTCTGGTTGTCCTCTTTAAAAAGTATGGATTAAAAGTCTACCATGGGAGAACTAGATTGGTAATCAGACCAAGAATACTGAAAGGCAACACAATAAAATGAAAGTAGTTCTTATTATTCTTTCAGGGCTTGCCGAAGAGGTAATTCCTTACAAGGGATTACAAACTTAGTTAATTCCATTTACCAAAAAGGAGCCAAGTGATAGTAGTGAAAATTTAATTCCATTATCCAAAAGGGGCCAAATGTGACCTCAGTGTTAGAAAAGTTTTTATGACTAAGCGCTACCTGCTGCAAGGTCACAAACCTTCACTGGGTTATTCAAAAATTTCAATTCATGGTTCACATTTTATGTGAGAATTCATGGGAAGCAACAAAAGGTAAATCACCATCTTAATAATGCATCATGATTACAGATTTCAACACAATTGCTGAAACTGCCTCGCACTTATTTAGGAATTATGTATTTGCAAGGGCAGTACAGTTTGGAATCCTGTGGAGTTGCAGGATTGGCGCATTGGGAGTAGATACAATAAGGGAATTTGTTTAGTTTTTGATAGCACTCGAGGGAGAGGAGGGTAGGATGAAGTGTGTGAGAAGGAATGGTTTGTGATGGCTGCTGCAACTCTTGGGGCTTTCTGGAAAACAAGGAATGACTTGGTTTAATTAAAAAGTTGCAGATCCCATATAGAGAGGAAAAATTATGAGTGGATTCTACCTCAGAAACACTGGTTGAAATTGAATGTTGATGCTGTGTTGGGATCTTGTAAAGCCTTTGCTGCAACTGTGCTGAGGCATAAAGAGGGTAGTTTGCTGCAGTATGGACCTTAAACGTGAGCTGTAGTTCACTTATGCTTTCTGAGGCAATCAGGAATGCAATTCATTTCAGTAAAAGAATAGAAACTGACAGGGTAACAATTGAGAGCGATGCCCGAGTGGTAGTGCGAGATGCTAAGAAGCAATCCTCAGAGGTAGCTTGTGAGATTAGTTTGGTAATTCAAGATATAAGGGATTTGGTTTCAGCATTAGGTGGGAAGAATTGTTTTGTTTGATTGGGTGGCAAGGGAACGAAATTCTATAGCTCATGGGTTCAATAATTGGGCATTGGAAAATAACTTTCATGGGCTTATACCCCGTTTTGTTTGTCTGGGATGTAGAAGTATATTGTTGTTGTTTTTAATTGACAATTACATTCCAGTGACAGTTCCAATTTGTCTATTAGAATGAAATATTTTGGAATCGGAACCATTTCAAGGTTACCACTAATTTTTATATAATATATATATTAGAGAGAGAGAGAGATTTCCAACCAGAACCATATATAAACCTGGTTGGGTCATCAAGCTTGTTAGGACTTTTCCATGATTGTATTTGATACCATGCATTTAGTTGGGCTTCTTCATTTAATCGCTTAAGGTTTAGGGTTACTTATCAAAAAAATAAAAAGCTTAAGGTTTAGAATTGGATGTCCAAGATGATACATAATTCCAAATAAAGCAGGACAATAGCAATATTTTAGTAACTGGTTTCAACTGTCAACAGATACAAGTCATCTGTTTACATTCCATAATCCATTTTAATTTATTGTTTTCACAAACTACAAAAGAAATTAATAATTGCAAAAATTATTGATTTCAACTGTAATTTTTCCACTGCAACACCATTAGCATGTAGCATGACATACACTATTTGTGTCTCAAAAAAAGTGTCTTGGTTCTAAAAGGTTCAAGTCTTCATTAAATCAATGTTGTTAAAAGCACGCTTAAAGCTCAAAGCTCAAAGCCCCAAAGTTTGAGCACTTTGCTTGGTCAAAGAAAAGCTCATTTAATGAAGCAAGCTTTAGGCAAGCTTTTTGGGCACTTTTTGAAGAAGCACAAAGCACGCATGACACTGCATAAAATGCCATTCACCCTATTTTAGAGATTAGTGTAAATTTTTATGAGAATCTTATTGCTTCTTTAAAAAAGGTAAGAATAGTTAAAGACAATGTGGAAGTATTTCCACTTTGAAAAGTGGATACTTATTTTGGGCCCCTCCAATAAAGAAACAAAGACATATTTTAGAACGGCGGAGTATATGTTTACCCTAAAAACTATGAAATTTACATTCTATCCTGTTATTCATTATATCCCTTATCTCTGGCTGATATATCCAATGCTCCAACAGCATGATGAAAGCTAAGTCACAATCATATCTAATAAATTAGGAGAAAGTTCTTTGTTAAAAGATTTGAAGTCATTCTATTCATGCAATTGGATATGCAAATCATAACAGAGCAGCAACTAAGCACTTACGGGGAGTAGGATTGCCAGACAAGCGTAAGGCTGAACATCCACTTTTGAAACATGGATTGCAAGAACGCCATTTGCCTTTTCTTTCTCTTCTGCGTAGAACTTCTTGTAGATTTGTATGCTTGAAAAAGTGCATGCCTATTACTCAAGGACTACTACAAGTAGAAATCACTTTAAAGTCAGAAATCAAATTCATAAATAATTTTTATTAGGTGAACCTCTCAATTGAGTACATCCAAGCAACCACAAACCCAAAAAAAAAAAAAAAAATGCTTAACACAAAGCAGAAAACAAATAATTTTAAGTTTTTATGACATTACTATCTAAATCCCTAAAACCTAGTCGTCCTTTCATATGGTTAAAAAAAGTTACTACCCCCTTCCCTTGGTATTATAACATATTGTTCCAGAGGTCAAGGAGAGTTCATTGGAAGGCAAATTTGAAGGAATGCAGCCTCTATTTCTCTTTATCAGCTTTAACAGCTAATTTTCTCAAGTTGATTTATTCCCATAGGGTCTGTTATTGTTATTATTACTTTAATTAGTTTTGGGCCAACAGGAGAGAGAAGAAGGGGGGGGGGGGAGATTCAAACTAGTGACCTCCGCTTCCATTGGGTCTATTGTTATTATAGTCACTATTCCTATTACTATTATGCACTATAAAGTTTTGAATCTTAAAAATGTCGCCAGAATATTTTCTACTGCAATCACAAAATTATTTACAGCTATTTACCAGAACAATTAACTTCTTTTTGCCTAGATGGATAAACTTTATCACCATATAGGAAGTGAAACACAATTAAAAAAAAAAAAGCAGTTGTTACTTTCTTCAACAGTTCAACTCTAGGAAGAACCTGTGCAAGACTATCTACCCCCAACATTTCAATGAATGAAGCATACTGGTGGACATCCTGCAACTTTATTATATTACAAAGATCAGAGCCAAGTGGAAATAAGGAAGTACAAATTAATTGAAAAAACAGGATTGGCACCTAAACTTCAAACACCACACATTTGTTGAAAAGGAAGTATGAATTAGTTAAATATTAGATATAACATTTTGAACAAAATTTGATCAAATCTGATTAAGTTGAAATGGGAATAGGATCCTCTCCATCTCAAATGAATCGATTTCATGATTTGGATTTTAAATATTACAAATCTAAAGATGTCTCTAGTGCCATCATCATGTATACCTTTTAGATGCAACAAATAAAATATGAACATTGAAATGGACTATCTCCATTTTACTTGAAATTGAGAGGAACCTTGCCCATTCAAATGATACTGTTCTTAGGGAAAATTCTTAGGTTGAGGAGTATAGCATGGCTCCAATTATATGTTTTTGACGCTCTAACCTTTTGATTAATTTAGAATCAGTGACAAAACCAACAAAACAAAAATTACACCTCCTACATACATAACATTGCATTCTGGTGTCGGCATCTGGTATCCATGGTAGACGCAAAAACCCATTCATACTTGTTCTCATTTAAAAGTATGAAAATAAAGAATTATATGTCCAAAAAAAAAAGGAAAAATGAAAAGAATATACAAAGTACATCAGAAAGCATTCACCAACTGATTCCTACTGATTTATGCATAAAAGTGAAAATTTTCATATTTATTGTAGTCACCAACGGCACACCTTCCTTCAATGCCATTTACAGACTATGTCTAATTACCAGATATGATTCACTTCAAATAGGATTGGCAATAACACATATAGAGATTTAGAATAAAAAGTGATGAGATTGATAATTTCATTTTACTTTTTTATGTTGGAAAATATGACTAAATAAACAAGTTTTGATTCAACAACACAAACCCTAAAAAATTAGCAATGACAAAAATAAATAGATAGAGTTAGAATGATCTCACAAACTATAGAATCACGCAAAATGCGTTGTCTTTAAAGGTTGATTCGTGCCACCTAGAGTAGAACTCGGTATGAATGGCTCTCTTGGCCGAACAACCCTCCGAGATTAGACTATAGTAATTTCTTCAAGTTGATCACACACTCAAGCAAGAAGAACTAGGAACAACCTTACTCTTGCCTTTCCTTTCCTTAAAAAAAAAAAATTACTGAAGCTGAAACTTTTGCAGCAAAACAGAGCAAAGACAGAGGGGATATGCGGCTGGAGAAGAGGAAGAAAAATGATGATTGAATAGTGTGTGTTGTAGGGTTTATATGCTAACTAAAGGAAGATAAGTGGGCTAACTAAAGGGCAAGTTCTCCAACGGCTACTGTGCAGATTTGGTGCCCAACAGGCTGTTCAATAAATGCCCAACGGGCTGCTCAGAAGCTCACCAATGGACACAACAAAATCAAATCAAGTTTGGGCTAAAAGAAAGTAAGGAAAAAGGTGAGGCCCAAGAATGATGTAATAAACCCAAATCCAAGCCCAAGCCAACAACTAGCCCATTGTGATCCAACTTACTACCTAAGCTGTGCAAAGTCTTATAAACTCATAACAAGATTTATTCCTAACCAATGTGGGACATAAACATACCTTAAGTGTTTGAAACACATACTCCAACATTTTATTGGTAAGATACACTCGCATCTGGCGGGTCTTGTATTCACAACCTCACCCTCCACCTTGCTCTTACAAAGGGAGGAGGTGCCTTTTGAGCTAGAGCTCAATGGCAATGATAAGATTCATAGTTAGGACAAAGAATTACTTAAATTCTCTACTTATGACAAAGAAATCTGATCCAGTTATGTTCAGACAATAGACATGGAGATTCATAGCAAAAATACATTGATACCTTTTAGCTGCAAAGATATCAATGTATTTTTGATACATGGAGATCCACAAACATCTGTTAGATTAATGTATATAAAGAAAATTTGGCACTGAATGACACCCTCAGTTAAAAATTTAAAACTTACATTCATGATTTCCAATTCCTTCTCCAAAAAACTAGCTTTTGCCATTCATTTTCTTCCTGCTTCAAGGAGCTTCATTAATGGAAAAACTTCAAACCACTCTCTGACCTACAAATGTCTTTTGAATTGATTGATTCTAATAAAGTTGATGCCAATCGCTTGGATAAGGGATATGGAGGAACTCTTTTAAAAGAATCTACATAATGAGTATGAACTATGAAGAGTTAACATCCTCCTTGAAAGTAATAAAGCAAACATCTAAAATTCCAGTGCAAATTGCACTTTTTCTCGAGGTGGGCATGCCTCAAGGTGTATATGTAGGAGCAGATTCATTCATAATAAAGCAACTAAATTTTATATTGTTTGTCAATCATCTACAACCCTCCTCACTTTTTCAATCTAAGCAATAGATAGGTGCATATCTAAATTGCCGCCAAGCAATATCAACTTATTTATCGGCAATAAACACTTTATCCTAAGGTGGTATAATTGCAATGTAATGAATCCGTTAGTTTGGCATTATTTTCATTTTGACCCTTCATGTTTCAAACTTTGTCCCTTCGTGTATGATTCAAATTTTTTGTTTAGCTTGTCATGAGAATAAAAATTTTAAAATGTAAAAAGCCAAACAGAAAACTGAAACGAAAATTTGAGAAAGCGAGAAAGTTGCATCTTATTTCTAGGAAGCACAAACATAGGTACGATACGGTAACATGAGTATTTTTGAAAAATTATAACATATAACGGCCGGTACTACACTAGTACAATGCAGATACGACATCCTAAATAAAATGTCCATGTACCCTAGTCTTATTTCTTCAATGCAGAAAAGTATTTATACAACTTGTAACCAACTTGCCCCAACTCTTGCAATCTTTCAACTAACTAATTAACTATCTTGACTCTTCTTGATTACAAGGCTAACTATGTGATTACAATAATCAAACCTATAGTACATGTTTGGGTTCACAATTTGATTAAAATTCTAATAACCTAGAAAAACAAACTATCCGGAACTAAGTGTATCAAAGAAAGAAAAAAAAGGCATTGAATTCATCAAATGTTACTGGTGGTGGTCATGTTGGGATCGAGTTTGAGGAGGTTGAAGCAGAAGGAGTTGGAGAGGCCTAGATCAAATTCTAAGGTTTCGTTTATGTGAGACTCCAGAGTGTACTTCACCACCTCTTCCATACACTCCCTCAGTTAACCAGAGTGTAATAAGTGCCCACCACATACCATTTTCCTTCGGTCATAAATTATAATTAACAAAGTTAAGATGGAAAGATTAATTTTGACAATTCTTAAACTTCATTATTTGAGTGAAAACTAATTTTTATTATACTTGTGATTTAAAGTCACCCAAAGACAATTATCTAACTTCAAGGAAACAGTTATATATGGGTTTGGTAGTACGTAACTTAGTCGGATTTTTATGTGAAATACACAAATTAATAAATGTCAGTAGGAAAAAAGCCTACATTAACAAGCCTATTAGAAGTGATATACACTCGAATTGATAATAAATAGTTTATAAATTTATGAGCATAAAGCCTTTAACAAACCTACAGATTGATTATAGACTGTTTTGATACAAAGAGATCATACTCTGGGTTTTTGTGTTTGATTGTGCATGTCCTCCATTTAAAATATTTCTCTCTATTTATATTTAAGGCTTTGATATTTAACATTGTCTTTTTTTTGCCAACTGTCATGCACTTATTTGGATAGAACTACTCGAGATAACAGCTAGTCTTTAGTTTCCAATGGATTGGTGCCATTTCTCTCCCTTAAGGGCTTCAATTTCTTGTTTTGTTTGTTTGTTTCTTTATTTATATATTTTTTTATTAATAGCTGAGAGTTCTTGTTAATTCACTAATGACAAAGCAGTCCTGTTGGCAACGCCTTTGTGCAATATTGGCCTAACACTCTTTTTTTTATATAGAAAAAGCACTAATGACTTAATAGTACAAAACTAACAAAGAAACATAAAAGTCAACTTATTTTATTATTTAGTTTACTTTTGCTATCATTTATAGATTTTAATATATTTTTTGGAACTAGAGTATCAGTGTATTATTTTAACAAATTTTTATCACTATTTTTTACAAAAAAATTTACCGTTTTAACCAAATAAGTGCATCTGAACAGACCCTGAAGGGGGTGTGCCGGTCTTTTTTGAAGTCTAAACAATACTAGTGAGAGGATTGGTGTTATGCAAAGAGTAGTTGAAATATTTAAGTAGGGCATAACAAAAAATTAGTAAAGTGTAACCTTGAAAAAGTAGAGGTGTTAAAGGTGAATTATCCCAATGCAGCTGATTAAAGTAATATTTTCTCAGTTTTGGGGAAAAACAAATCGTGATTTCAGGGATAAAGATCAATCTCTTCTCCTAATTCAGAAATAATCATCCAAATCCATAGTAGACAGTTGACAGTCCAAAACCAACATAAACCCACAAGGCCAAATCCCATGAGCTTCAAGAGCAAGACCCACTTCTCCTAGAACACTTACTCAAGTGGAGCAGCCCATCAAGTCAACGCTGCTAATTCCAGTTCTGGGTATGTTTCTGAAACGCAATAATTCCTATTTCTGTTGTTTTGTTTTGTTTTTTTGTTTGTTTGTTTTTGTTTTTTTTTTTTTTTTGGTGACTGAGAATATACAAGACCTGGCCTTTTGTCATCTGTTTGATATTGTTTTCAGGAAAAATTTACCTTTAAACGGGCTTAGAAAAATCTTGCTTCAATCCACTGCATGTAGTTTTAGTCACGTGGACTTTTTATTTTTTTTTAGCGGGTCATATAACTTATTTCAATAATACACGTGGATATGAAGTTCATGAATCGACAAATACATAACGAGTTAGAAGAGATCTAAATAGATGTAAAAGAAAACTCTGTCCTTTTGTCATCCACTTGTTTTTGCTTTCCCTTTGAATTCTTTATTTATTTATTTATTTGTTAAGAATTTGCCAATTCGGATAAGGCTCTTTGTGATATAAAATAGTTGGTGTTTTATTGATCAAAATAATACAAAACAAAACACTGCTTAACATTCTCCTTAACGCTAAATAAGCTTATTTCAACCGCCTTATTTTGCTTTAAAAAAAAAAAAACTTGTATCTAGAAAAATGAGAATTTAGAAAGCTGTACCTCGAAAAAAATCAAAATTCCCCTTTCTCATCCAAACAAGAACCTACTACTAGATCAAGATGTAAAGGTTGTACTTATATATATATATTCATCATATTATTTTCTCTCTTTTGCGTGGAAAACAGAGAGTATAACTTTAGATAGAGCAGAAATGGAAGAAAATAATACATATGACCAACCTTAACTAATTTCCTGAGGATCTATATCTGACCCCAAGATTTTGGGACCACGACTTTGTTTGTTGTTGTTGTTGTTGTTGTTGTTGCATGATAAACATATCTTTGCTCCAGTTTTTTAGAAATTTTATTCATTAGTGTCAAAGGTACCATAATATGCAAGCAGAGTATACCTTGTTTCTATACTTTCAAGTTCATTAATCATTTTGCGGCACATTATCTTTATCTCCCCCTGAATTTTGTTCTACTATGTCAGCTGCTATTTGTAGTAATGAATGTCTAAATCCAAAGTGCACCTCAAAACTAACAAAACTCAAATTTTGACTGTTGATGTTCAACAGTCTGTCTGGACAGGGCAAGCTTTCTCTTCAGTTGGACAATCATAAAAAATCAGATGGACAACTCTGATATCTCTAAGCAGTTGGAGAACAGTAGAGCACGGATACGCAGTGTGTACAACATTGGACAGTCATCCAACCCTAGTAGAGAAGATAAGAACCAGGGGTACACCGGATCACTTCCTCCAGATGTGATCCCTGTGAATCGAAGAGATCCAAACACTGACCTAAGAACAGCACAAACATTTAGGCTCCCTACACTCATTGAAGAATTTAATGACATTCTGAGTTTGGATGGTCTAGTAGTATCTAAAGATGATTTCTTAGATAATGAATGGGCTGACAGACCTGCTGTTAGACTGACAACATTAACAGATCAACAAGTATGTCAGCTGGGAAGGTTTCTATTGCATTCTTTACAGACAAGGATATCCAAACAAGGTGTTGCAGTCATTTTTGTTTTAGCATTCCATTTGAGAGCTCCAGGAGTAGGATCCACTGAAAGAATGTTTGAAGCTACAGATCCACATAGTAAACCGTCTGATAGAGAGTATAGTGACTTTGAAGATGTCCTAGTACCCACAAGAGAATCAATTCAAGCATCAGAGCGTGGACATGTAGTAGAGAATGCCAAAGCGTACTCATTCTTAGCTGCATCAATGCTCCGATTGTTCACACGATCCTCTGAAAACTATTGCCCAGCTTGGAATCACATTGTCAATGGATTTAAAACTTTTTACATTCGTCATTGTCCTGTTACTAAAATTGTTCCTAAAGCAGAGGTGATCCAGGCCATCCATGTACATTTTGCTTGTGATAAAGTATTCAAAGCTACATTATACAGATTGTTATATATGTCTAACTCAAAGCCCAGCAATGATAGTCTCAAGGGATTTCTGTACGATAACCATCTGTCTCACAATGGTATGCATATCGTTTCAATATTCTGTAGGCTCCGTGATGCTTTAAATTGCAATCCTGATATTTTGTTAAAGGCTATACGGACCCCACAATTTGACCGGCAGATTCAAGCTCTGGTGAAAATTCTTGGATACATGAATGAAGAAGTAGGTCAACATGAGAGGCAGATGTGGAAATATGGGAGAATTTTTGATGAAAAATTCATGTCTGTATTACAGACAAAAGCATGTCCTAAATTGGTAATGATGTTAGCTGCTGCTCTTCAACAAGAAAGACCTGAAGGAGCAGAGAATATTCTAAAAATCAAACAACTTGAAGATGTGAGTGAGGAAAATAAAAAGAAATGTATTATGGTTGCCGAAGCTGTGAGAAAGATGATTAAATCCTCACACAAACAAACAGCCTGATTCATCGTCTGCAATTGAGTAAGTTATTGACCTTCATATATCTTCCATGGACAACTTTTTTCTTTTCCTTTTATGTAAGGATTCTCTGCTTTTATTTAAGTAAGATAATACATCCTATGTTCAGATGGCTGTGTCAAGTAGGCACTTTTTTTCCTCCATGGAGGACATCCTAGACTTACGTAATTTGACTAATTTCAGTTTTAACTATTGTGATGCTCTAGTACATAACCTGTGTACAGTGGGCCTCAGATTTGTTTGATCTTTTAAATAAAACGTCATATTTACCTATATATGTTGTTTATATGTAAAAGCATAGCTCCTCTTGACCGAACATAACATTTTCATAGGCATCCTAATACATTCACTTTCTAGTAGGTCAATCTCGGTATATTGATCATGATGTGATCAAAGGATGTGTTAAGTCAAAATCAATAAGAACTGGGGCGGTAAATGAGTCAAGTTGTTTATAAATAACTCAAGGCCAGCTTGGGAGAAGATTTGTTTATGTTCATTTGTTTAACAACTAAGCCAAGCTCAAACCCAAGTTTAGGCTTGATTGTTAAACGAACCAAGCTCCAACATAATAATGTGTTTGTGAAAAAGCTAGTGAACATAAGACTCGATTTAACTACATATAATATTATATATTTATATGTATATATCTAATAATGTACTGAATTAGACTTGAGATTGTAAGTTTGTAAATGAGTTCATACGATATCAAATTATTATTTTGTAGTTTATTGATGATGTAAACAGTCCCTTTGTAGTAAAAATTATAATTTTTGTAAATCCATGAATGAAAATTATTTTATCTAAATTATTAGCATAGATTTTGAAGGGATAATTTTTTGTTGTTGTTGTGATTTTACTATATATGAGAAAAGAATAAGTTAACATGTAGTTTTGTTTGGTAATTAACTCAAGTTTGGCTTGTGTTGAAATAAATTTAAATGAACAATCTTGAATTTTTAATATTTGGCTCGTTTATAGCCTCTAATAAGGACACCATTGGAGGGTAAAGGGTATTTGTATACTTTTATTATTTTATGTTAGTAATATATAAAGACGGTAGGCACACTTACGCTATAATACACTGCATTTAGATCTCCCTCTCTCTCCCCCTCTCTCTCTCTCCCTCTCTTTCTCTATGTGCATCTCTCTTGATGAATAAGTAATTTTATTGATCAAAAAACACTTGACTTACAACTTCAAACAAAGCAGGATACCCTGCTCCTAAATCAACACTAGAAGACACCTAACATAGTACATTCCCCTACTACAAACACATCGCCGTAAGGCTGTAACAAGCAGGCCCTCACCCTTATACTAGGTGCAAAGAAACCGAGCCTACAAACATGGTATTTAACCAATACACAGCTACAAGCAAAGTCCTACCCTACAAACGACAGCCCACACACCTATTACAACAATACAAGCAGAGCAAAAACTAAACAAATGAACTTCCTCTCACCACAAGCAGACACAGTGGATGGAAATTTTACCAACTACAAAATTATCTTGTTATGAGAGGAATTAGGCACTCATTTGCAAAAATTAGCCTTCCATCTGACATCACTCAAAACTTGCTTTAATAGCCTCCTCGGACAAACTATTGCTACTATATGCATTGGCATTACGTTGCAACCATATGTGATACACTAACTTGAAAAATATAGCTTTAACCCCTCCCATCTTCAAAATCCGAAGACCCCACTGCAAACATTCAGACCAAGAAGATATAGCTTGGTGAAAATCACAAAATCCCAGCATTTGGGACCAGATCCTACCAGTGATAGAACATTCAAAAAATAGGTGGTCTGTTTCTGCAAAATACACAGCACATCACCAACATACCCCCGTTTTAGAAGCCTTTCTCTAGTTGATAACCTATTTAGAATTGCTAACCAGCAAATAAATGAGTGTTTAGGAATGGAAGCAGGATGCCACACCAATTTCCACCAAGGCACTCATCATGCTTAGCTCTAATCTCAAGCTGAAGAGCAAAGGCATATACCAGATTTGGAGATTTACCAATGCATAGAATCCTGATCACCCAAGTGTATCCTTGAGAGATCTACTTGCATAATCACCATTTCTTCATATCTAGCAGGTGGGCAATCCTGCAACCATTCTTCAACAATCTATATACTCTGGCATTCAAAGAGCTAGAAGCTTTAACAACTATTCTGTAATTAAACTAAGGCAGCAAAGCCCCCTTAGGATGCCAATTATCATTGTAAGGTTGAATTTATTCAACCATCTAATTGGCTTTATTTCGTGCCAAATTTGCTTGTAATTCAGCATTTAGTAACCCTGTATTTAGGTGGGTTTGATGTAAGGGTAGTGAGTGAGATAGAGTGAAGTTTGCTCAAGAGTGTGCAAGAAAACAAAGACTCGCGGCTGTGACTCGCGGGTGACTCGCGGCTGCAAGCCGCCAGAAGCAGCACACGTGCCAAGCATGCTGGAAGATGAACAGTCATGCTAGCTGGAGCACTACAGGACAAAACAGGACAACTGACCATACGGTTATCTCGCGACTGGAACTCGCGACTTGGTCAAGCCGCGAGGTCAAGCCGCGAGCCACCCCTGTTTTGTAAAACCTGACGTTTTACATTCCTCTCCCACTCCAATATAAATATCCCTTTTACCCACGATTGAAAGAGAGCTTCCAAAGAGAATTTTGAGAGAGAAACCCTAAAGAAAAACCAGATTGTTTCACCCACAATCTCTACCTTAGAATCTCTTCAAATTCCTCAACTCTCTTCCTCTCCATTGTTAAATCCTTGAGAGGCATTATACCAAACCTGGTTCTCACCATCATCATCACTGTGAGACAGTCGTTTGGATTTCTGGGAAGCAGTTAGGAAGGAACCAATCTTCATTGGTTGATGCTATGGTCTAGTAGCGGAATCCGGGAAGCTAGAAAAGAAAAAGGTTCGGCGCAACCTCGTTGGAGCAAGAAGCTTGGAGGGCTTAGGTGCACTGGGTAGATTAGGCTTGGAGGGTCTATTGCTGTCCTTGTATCCCAACTGTATTTTCTAGTGGATTGATTACCGCTTGAAGGGCGGCGGAGAGGTTTTACGCCGAGGGCTTCGGTTTCCTCTTCGATAACACATCGCGTGTTGTCTTTGTGTTTGCATCTTCCTTCCTCTCTATCTTTGCCTTTTATATTATCTGCTGTGGTTTATTTTGTTATGGCTTAGATAGTTTTTAACCAATTTCATATTATAGCATATGTTAAGTTTCCGCACACTAGTTGTTTGACATATTTCTTGAATTGGTTAAGTTGTATTTTGGGGGTCTAAACGTTCAAAGGTGTTTTGTACACGTTTTTGAACTTTCAATTGGTATCAGAGCAGGTACACTTGTTGTGGTTTTATTACCTAAGTGTGATCCTAGACCCCTGTGTTGTGGTTGATTGTTTTGGTATATACCATGCTGAATTGTAGCTTAAGTGTTTGTGAAAATGACTCTATGCATATGTCTGAAAGGTGTCTTACTGATGATTTTGTAGAGTTGTTAAAAACTAAGAAACATGCTAGAGCTTTTGTTCACATGCTGAAATATCTTGAAAATCAGAATTATGTCTTACACAGTAGCATATCTGAATCTAAATCATTGATTAAGAAATATAAAAGAAAGAATAGAATGTTGTGTGAGATGATTGAGAATCTGAAAATGAAAAATCAAACTGAAAGAAGCATGAAAACTGATGATGAGTTTGTGTTTGAAGGTCAAGAATGTCTGTCACATGTGAACCTATTTGTGCATACCTCATTGAAGGTGTTTAATGCGTGTTTGTGATATCTTGACAGTGGGTGTTCTCGCCATATGACAGTGGATAAGTCTCTGTTCAAGACACTCAAAGAAAAGGTCGGTGACTATGTGACCTTTGGTGATGGAAGTCATGCTCAAGTCCTAGGCAAAGGAACCATTGAGATACCTGGTTTGCCGCTGTTGAAAGATGTGCTGTACATAAAAGGGCTGAAGGCGAATTTGCTGAGCATCACTCAAATTTGTGATGATGATTTTCTGGTACAATTCTCTAAGAAGGGATGTTTGATCATCAATGAAGAGGGGATTCAGGTTTTGGAAGGAAATCGGACTACTGATAACTGTTATGGAATTGTTCCCACGGCACCCATATCGTGTAGAAGTGCTCGTGTGGATACGTTGGAGTTGTGGCATCACAGATTTGGGCATGCCAACTTCAAACAAGTAGCAAAAGTTTCAAAACTTGAAGCAGTCGAGGGACTTCCTAAGTTTGGAAAAGTGAAGAAGACCGTTTGTGGTGCGTGTCAAATGGAGAAGCAAACTAAGGCAAGTCATCACAAGGTGAATGTGATAGCCACCTCTCGGTGCTTGGAGTTACTTCATGTTGATCTAATGGGGCCTACCAGAACTGAAAGCCTAGGAGGGAAGAGATACATTATGGTTATTGTGGATGACTACTCAAGATACACTTGGGTTGATTTCCTTAGAGAAAAATCAGAAGCTTGTGAGAGGTTGGAGATTCTGTGCAAGAAACTACAAAACGAAAAAGGGATTCCGATAGCCAAAGTTAGAAGTGATCATGGGAGGGAATTTGAGAATGCAAGATTCGAGTCCTTCTGTGAGAAGAATGGAATTAAAAGAGAATTTTCAGCTCCCAAAACTCCACAACAAAATGGACTGGTAGAGAGAAAAAATCGTATGATTCAGGAGATGGCAAGAGTCATGTTGCTTAACAAGCAAATACCTCAAAAATTTTGGAGAGAAGCTATCAACACCTCGTGTCACATTGGCCATAGGATTTTTTTTCGAGTTGGTACAAAGAAGACTGCCTATGAGATATGGAATGGGAAGAAGCCAAAAGTGAAGTATTTCCGGGTGTTTGGAAGTAAATGTTATATCTTAAATGATCGAGAGAATCTTGGGAAGTTTGATGCGAGAAGTGATGAGGGTATTTTTCTTGGCTACTCTACTACAAGTCGAGCGTATAGAGTGTTTAACAAGAGAACAAAAACTGTAATGGAGTCCATAAATGTCAAGATTGATGATGCCTTATCTAAGGTGGGAATGATTGATGATGTAGAAGGGTCGAGCACCAAAGAGGCCGATGTTGAGGTAGAAGCTTTGGATATAGAAGGTGAAGAACCTATACCAGAAGTAGAATCGACTCCCATCAACCCAAGAATGGAAATGAGATCGATGTCTAGAACATCAAGCCCTCTTACTCCTCCGGAAGTCCATCCTCCTATCTCTCGTAGTGATGAAGTTTCCACTTCAAAAAGGCCATCTTCGAGAGTTATCAAGAATCATCCGGAAAGTAATATCATAGGATCTCTTGATGACGGTCTTCGCCTCAGGAAAGGAAACATTCTGCTAGCCAATCATGTAACATATCACTGTTATCTTGCACAGTTTGAACCAAAAAGGGTTGAAGAGGCTCTTCAAGATGAGAATTGGGTTGAGTCAATGCATGAAGAGCTGAATTAGTTTGTGAGGAATGATGTGTGGGAACTTGCTCCACGACCTGAGAACATTCATGTTATAGGCACAAAATGGATTTTTAAAAACAAAACTGATGAAGATGGAGAGATAATTCGAAACAAATCTCGATTAGTAGCTCAAGGATACACTCAAGTAGAAGGAGTAGATTTTGATGAATCTTTTGCTCCGGTGGCAAGACTCGAATCCATTAGAATCCTCATGTCCATTGCGTGCACCTTGAATTTCAAACTGTATCAAATGGATGTAAAGTGCGCATTTCTGAATGGATATCTAAATGAAGAAGTATTTGTTGAGCAACCAAAAGGATTTGAGGATCCTCATTTTCCAGATCATGTATTAAGATTGAAGAAAGCCCTTTATGGCTTAAAACAAGCGCCTAGAGCCTGGTACGATCGTCTTACACATTATCTTCTAGACAGAGGTTTCAAGAGAGGGTATGCCGATCGAACTCTGTTTGTCAAAAATGATGAAGATTATCTCCTTGTGGCACAAGTCTATGTTGATGACATAGTGTTTGGGGCAACCATCGAAGATCGTGCTACTGAATTTTCTGAGGAAATGAAGAAGGAGTTTGAGATGAGTATGGTGGGGGAGCTCACATTTTTCTTGGGTCTTCAAGTCAAACAACAGAAGGAGGGTATATTTGTATCTCAAGAGAAGTATGCCAGAAACATTGTCAAGAAGTTTGGACTAGACTCCAAAAAACATGCCTCCACCCCCATGAGCTCTTCCACTAAACTGAATGTGGATTCGTCGGGAGTTGAAGTAAGTCCTACATTGTATAGGAGCATCATAGGAAGTTTGCTCTACCTTATAGCCAGTAGACCAGACATTGCTTTCAGTGTGGGCGTTTGTGCCAGGTACCAAGCTAATCCGAAGGAATCTCATCTGACTGCTGCTAAGCGAATCATTCGATATGTGAATAGTACTACAAACTATGGTCTGTGGTATTCAAAAGACTCAAATGATTGTCTTGCTGGGTATTCAGATGCTGACTGGGCTGGCAGTGTAGACGATCGAAAAAGCACTTCAGGCGGCTGTTTTTATCTTGGTAACAATCTTGTCTCGTGGATGAGCAAGAAGCAGAATTCAGTGTCTCTATCTACTGCAGAAGCAGAATACATCGCTGCTGGAAGTTGCTGCACTCAGCTTCTTTGGATGAAGAAATTACTTCATGACTATGGAATTCCTCAAGAAACGATGTGTGTCTTCTGTGACAACACCAGTGCCATCAATCTTTCCAAGAATCCTGTCCAACATTCAAAGTCTAAACACATAGAGATACGCTACCATTTCATTCGGGATTTGGTAGAGGAAAGAGTTGTGTGTCTTGAGTTCATACACACCGACAATCAAAAGGCGGACATCTTCACCAAGCCTCTCGATGGTCCACAGTTTGAATCACTCCGTAAGACCATTGGTGTTGGTACAATTCCTTGACTCCCTTGTGTGTTGTGTGCTTCACATACTTTTAATATGATAAGTTTGCTTGTGTTGAGGCACACACTTCTTTGTTAGCTCTTTGTGCAACATGTTTATTGTTTGTTTGTCCATCTGTGAATTCTGTTGGTTCTTTCTTTGTTTGTTCAATCATTTTTCTTCTTTTATGTCAAAAATCCAAAAATCACATAAAAAATTAGAAAATCAAAAAGCTTGATTGACATTGTTGAGTTTTTTGTCTCAAAACTTGTTTTGCCTTGTACCTTTGTGCTAATGGCTTTGTGCATTTTCGAGCATTGCTTGTTTCTTTGCACTTATATCTATGTGGGAGAAATCTTGAAATCTTTGTGATTGTTGTAAATAGATCTTCAAACTTGTCATGAATGATTAGTGAATGGTTTTGTTGATCTTGAGACTTGCATAGACTTGTGTCTATATATCTTCCCACTCTTTATTTTTGTTTTGCTAAAAAGAGCTCACCAAATGTAAATCTCCAAATGAAAAGAGATATTGAGCTGCAAAAGCCTGTCGCACATTCTAGTATTTGACTAGGAAAAAGGGTAAGTGACCTTTTATTGAAGTGAATGTTTATTCAAAAAGCCAAAGGCTTATTCATTAAAGTGAAATATCATATATCACTCTCACAATGAGAGGTGATTGACTCAAAAGATCAATTGTTATGATTGAAAGTGGAGTCAAATGTAAAGCTCCAAATCATGTTATCAAGTTTTGTGGGAGGTCATATATACATACTTCTATAATTGAGATGGGTCACATGATCTAGTGCTAATTGTGTATGCCTTGGTTGAATTGATCATTGAAGCTTCACATTAGACGAAGGACTATCTCATTGTTGATATCCACACACAACACACAAGTTTATGCTCAATAAATGCCATATTCATTTGTGTGATTGTACTTGATGAAATGTGTTTTCACATGCTCAATTTGTGTTAATTCAAGCACAAAAAGATTTTTGAGTATTTTAGGTGTTTTTGGAAAGTATTTTGTTTGAAAAATTTGAAAATTTCAAAAATCCAGTTTTGTCCTGTTTTGGCGGCTCAGTCGCGGGTATGTCAAGTCGCAAGCCTCAGTCGCATCTTCGCTGGTCATTTTTGGCGACTTGTTCGTGAGTGGAAGGTCCAGTCGCGAGGTTCACTCAGAGATTTTCGCGGCTCAGCTCGCGACTCACTCGCGGGTAGACCTTCTAGTCGCGAAAAACACTTAGAAAAATTTTCAAATTTTCGTCCTAGGGTGTTTTGGCGGCTTGATCTGGCGACTTTTTGGCGACTCGTCTCAGTCGCGAAAATTGCGTGTTTTGGACATACAGGGGCAGTTTTTTAAACTTTTTGTTTTTCCCTCGATCTTTTTGTGTCTATTCATTGTCTTTCTCATCTGCTCTTACCCATTCACGCCGTGCCTCCATTCTCGATCTCCATTGTTTGCCTCTTTTCAGCTCAAAATCGTCGACTAACAGGTATGATTTTTCTGTCTTGAACTCTATTTTACTTGTTGTTATGGTTTTCCCTCTGGATTTTTCACATTTGATTGTGATTTTGTGATGGGTTTTTAGCTCAACTATTACTCTTTGTCCATGCTTAGCCTTTGGAAGCTTGTGTTTCTGTTTTTGAGCTAGTTTATTTTGGGTGGTTTTGTTCTTTATCATGTGCTTAGCTAGGGTTAGCTAATTTTTGTCTGATCTGCTGTTGATGTCGTGTTTCACTATGATCCTGTGTGGTATCTTGTTGATGTGTTGTTGAATGTGGGTCCTTTTTCAGCTGATTATGCGGTTCTATTTGGACTCCCTCTTCTGTGTAGTTCAATTTGAGCCATTTGTGTCCCTCATTGCTATTTTCTGACCATTTTCATCCAGCTATTAGGGTTTCTTCATTGTCCCTATATTTCCACTAACCCACTGCTAATAAAGTTTGTTGGATTGTGTTCTGTCATTTCCCTTGTTCATAATGCAGACTGGTCATGTCACCATTCAAGAAAGCTGCTGTAAAAGGAGGTAGTTCCAAAGGGAAGGAACCAGTAGTAGATGTTGATGATTTCCCACCTTAACCAAAAGGGACTCGCTCTTCATCAAAGAGATTCGATCCCGACAAGTTCAGATCATATGCAGCCTATCAGTCTTATGAGAATTTCTTTCTTCATGCCAAACCATTACTAGAAAGAGCTTTGGATCAGCCCTCACTTCATGACACTGACATTCCGAAATGGTTTGCTCATAAGGATTGGAATTACCTTCTCTCTGATCCGGATGACGCGTATGAAGAGTTGGTAAAAGAATTTTATGCCAACGCAATTGTGGAAGGAGATGAACTTAAGTGCTGGGTTCGGAAAAAGAGCTTTTCTGTCTCTCCTGCATATCTGGCAGAAATTCTTCACATCAACAGACCCATTTTCCGACATTCGCCGGTTTACGATGATCTTTGTCCTGATGAGGAGCTTCTTAAAGAAAGTCTTGGTCAAGACTTGGAGTTCTCGCCAAATGGAAAATCCATCAGTGTTTCCTCTCTCTCTCCAAAACTGAGAGTGCTTACAATTGTAATGTTTCACAATTTGTACCCTTTATCAAGCACTGAGTATATGAACCTTGGACGGGCTTTGTTTCTTCATGATCTAATCTCTGATATGGAAATAGACATCTGTGCTCATATCTTTCATGTTCTGCGCAAAACGGTTCTTCGAACTAAGTCTCGGATATGCGTTCCTTTCTGCAGTCTCATTTCACGGATCTTGAAGCTCAAGGGAATTTATCCAATGGCTGATGAATCTCCTATGTCCAAACCAAGTCCAATCAACATGCGTACATTCAATGCAAGCATTGGACATAGTCGGAAGAGAGCCAAACCAGAAACTTCTGCATCTCACAGTGACTCTCAGTTTAGGACTCTCTCCCTGGATGAGAAACTTGATCGCATTGTATCCTCTGTCCATGAGTTGAATACAAAGATGTCTGGACTCACAGCTTCTCTACACCATCAAAGCACTCGGTGGGATATGAAGTTTACTTCTCTTCAAACTCAACTGGATCAAATTCAGAGAAAGCTGGAAGAGGATGACTAGCCTATTCCATGACAAAAAGGGGGAGGGATAGGCATGATCAAAGGGGGAGTGTCTTTACCTAAGGGGGAGTGTCTTTACATTCTTCTTCTCTTTAAGTTGATATATTGTGTTTTGTAAACTGTTATTCAGGATGTTTTGTAGTTTGTACCCATGTGCTTTTGTAAGCTTTTAGGGTTTATGTTTTATGCATAGTTTGTAGGCTTTATGGTATGTACCTTGCTTAATGCAGCCTTTATGCTATGTTAAAATCAGTACTTTAATCTAAATGTTCTGCATTTTGGTTTATGTACTGTCACTCTTGTGCCCTTGTAGGATTGTTCCTAGATGCATATACCTTGTGTGTTATGCATTGGTTGAGTGTTGAACATACAAGTGTCTTGCCTTGTGCTTGTTAACTTTGTATGTCCTTGTGTTCATTCCAAGTGTGAATGAGCACTGTGATCACTACCTTGTGGTGTTCACTTGGTTAATCAAGCCATGGTTTGTTTCATAACTCCATCTTTGCTTGATCACATATTGCCTGTTTCATATGCATTTTATAATTTTCTGCTTACAATGATCATGGTGTATTGTTGTGTTTCAGGAGTATTATGTTCATATGGATTCAAGTGCTTCACAGCTTCTAGAGTTAGGTGTGAGTGAGTTTGTTCAACTGTTCCCAACTCACATGTTAAGTCTAGAGTCTGTTTTAGGGTTTTGTCACGGAATAGCCAAAGGGGAGATTGTAAGGTTGAATTTATTCAACCATCTAATTGGCTTATTCCGTGCCAAATTTGCTTGTAATTCAGCATTTAGTAACCCTGTATTAGGTGGGTTTGATGTAAGGGTAGTGAGTGAGATAGAGTGAAGTTTGCTCAAAAGTGTGCAAGAAAACAGAGACTCGCGGCTGGGACTCGCGGGTGACTCGCGGCTGCAAGCCGCCAGAAGCAGCACACGTGCCAAGCATGCTGGAAGATGAACAGTTATGCTAGCTGGAGCACTACAGGACAAAACAGGACAACTGGCCATACGGTTATCTCGCGACTGGAACTCGCGACTTGGTCAAGCCGCGAGGTCAAGCCGCGAGCCACCCCTGTTTTGTAAAACCTGACGTTTCACATTCCTCTCCCACTCCAGTATAAATATCCCTTTTACCCACGATTGAAAGAGAGCTTCCAGAGAGAATTTTGAGAGGGAAACCCTAAAGAAAAACCAGATTGTTTCACCCACAATCTCTACCTTAGAATCTCTTCAAATTCCTCAACTCTCTTCCTCTCCATTGTTAAATCCTTGAGAGGCATTATACCAAACCTGGTTCTCACCATCATCATCACTGTGAGACAGTCGTTTGGATTTCTGGGAAGCAGTTAGGAAGGAACCAATCTTCATTGGTTGATGCTACGGTCTAGTAGCGGAATCCGGGAAGTTAGAAAAGAAAAAGGTTCGGCGCAACCTCGTTGGAGCAAGAAGCTTGGAGGGCTTAGGTGCACTGGGTAGATTAGGCTTGGAGGGTCTATTGCTGTCCTTGTATCCCAACTGTATTTTCTAGTGGATTGATTACCGCTTGGAGGGCGGCGGAGAGGTTTTACGCCGAGGGTTTCGGTTTCCTCTTCGATAACACATCGCGTGTTGTCTTTGTGTTTGCATCTTCCTTCCTCTCTATCTTTTCCTTTTATATTATCTGCTGTGGTTTATTTTGTTATGGCTTAGATAGTTTTTAACCAATTTCATATTATAGCATATGTTAAGTTTCCGCACACTAGTTGTTTGACATATTGCTTGAATTAGTTAAGTTGTATTTTGGGGGTCTAAACGTTCAAAGGTGTTTTGTACACGTTTTTGAACTTTCAATCATTCCACACAAAGGCCTTTTCACCATTGCCAATTGAGTGTTAAATCCATGGTCTAACAGTGACCCTAAGCTTAAGAATTTTTCTCCATCCCCATGAACATCATTGGGGAATGTTAACAACCCAGAAACTTCTACCTCTTAATAGGTAAACATGCACCAAGCAACCCATAGTGAACCTGCCTGAGTGAAAAGGTTCCAAATATGTTTAATAATAGCAATCTTGTTCAAATCTTGGATCCTCTTTAAGTCTTAAACCTCCTTCAGGGTTTGAAGAATGTACCCTGTCCCATGCCACTTTAGCTCCTTTAGCCTCAGTATCAATACCCTTCCACAAATAGCTATTGAAGCTCTTCTCAATCTGCTTGATCACTTCCGTTGGCTGGATAAGCACATTACACCAAAGGCTTGTATGCTATACAAGACAGATTGGATCAATTGCAGCCTACCAGCGAATGACAATCTTCTAGCAGATCGAGAATGGATCCTAGCTGAGATCTTATCTATCAAAGGCTTGCAGTCCCTACTTGAGAGCTTACCGATATCAATGGTAAGCCTAAATATTGAACAGGCAATTGCCCTTCAATAAACTCTAGTGAAGCTAAAAGTTGAGTTTTTGACTCAGTAGGAGGAGTGGCTCCAAAGAAAACCTCACCTTTGCTGCAATTTTCCTACAAATCTGACATGGCCTTGAATTTATCCAAAAAAATTTAAACAATTTTTATGGAGGTTGGATCAGCACTTAAAAAATCATTAGATTGTCAGCAAAACATAAAATCTTGGGTGAAACTGAAATCCATGCTCCTTAGTGACTCTTTCTCTCATAAGCCTAGAAAATGCTTCCATTGCAAAAACAAAGAGTTAGGGTGACAAAGGGTCACCCTGCCTCAAGCCTTTGCATCCTCTGAAATACCCAACAAGACTGCCATTAAAAGCAACAGAGAATTTAGGCAAAGTTATTCTTACCTCCAACCACTACAAGAACTTATCAGGAATACCACAAGCTGCTAAACATACTGAATTGAGTCATACGCCTTCATTAAATCGACTTTAATAGTGCACCTAGCTACCCCTTTCTCCTTGTGATAGTCCCTCACCATTTCTACTTGTGATAAACACTGTTTGAGTAGAGCCAATCACATCAGCAAGGCAAAGCTTTAGTCTATTTGCTAGGATTTTTGTGATTCACTTCTAAACGATATTACAACATAATATGGATCTCCCATTTTTGAGGGATTTGGCACTTTAGGGACAAGAGTAATGATGGTAGAATTCACTTCACAATAATTTCCCTGAAGAGAAGAAGGAACTTATAGCTTTTGAAACATCTTCCATGAATATATCCCAAGACTTCTTATAGAAATGAACAGAGTATCCATCCGGGCCTAGTGCCCTTTTTTTGCATGGATTATTTATGTAAAATTTATTCAAATCATAAAAAAGAATCACCCAAGTATACACAATGTATACAGCTGGGGAAACAGAGTCCGGGCCTAGTGCCTTATCCCCTTTAATGGAAAACAGGGTCCTTATTTCTTATGCTGTCACCTCCCCTTGAAGCATAGCCTTCTGTTCTCAAGGATTCTTGATTCCATTAGTTTATCCAAGTTGTTAATCTTGGCCACATCAATATGAGCAGGTGAACCTAGCAACCAAACAAATATCTAATCTGATTCTTCGTTGATCTAACTCTGACAGTCCAATGAAAAAACCAGTATTTTGATCTCCCAGATTTAGCCTACTATTCCTGGACTTCTGCTTTAGAAAGCTCTCCTCAGCATAGCTCAAAGACATAAAACAATGAGACTTCTCTTGTTCCTACTGCAGCAATGTTTATTGTCTAGGGAAAAGCAGGAGTGTTCTTTGAACAGCCCCAAGTTCCTCTATCTTTTTGGACTCTTTAAGTGATAAGCGTCCAAGATGATCTTTATTAAATATTTTTAACTCAGCCTTCAAAGCAAACAGAACATAGGAACCCCAATAACCTCCTGAGACTAGATTGAACTAACCAAATGCATAAATTTAGGACGATCAGTTCAAAAATTAAAAAACTGAAATGCTTTGGATAACTGTTTACCTCTACTTGTGAGAACATAAAGGAAGTTGCATGATCAGAAACACTAGGAGGAAGGAACTCCATTCCAATGGGAGGAAAACAATCAAATCTAACTGGATTGACTAGTATCTTGTCAAGCTTTAATGCCTTGAATTGAAAATCCTCACTTCTATTGGTCCAAGTGTACAGAGGCCCAATATAGGGATGATCTAGAACCTCCAGCTCTATTTAGCAATGACAAAACTCCTCTTCAAATGAAATAGAACCCAAACCTCCAAACCTTTCATCAGGCCCCTTTACAATATTAAAGTCACCACCTATCAAACATGGCTGATCACCAATCTGGGACTTGAGAAGATGCAAATTTGACCATAAATTCTTCCTCACAATACCACTATTTGAGCCATAAACAAAGGAAGCATAAAATGAGTATCCTTGTGGTAAAGCAATCGCACAATGAATTAGTTGATCACTACAAACCCATATTCTACCTAAATAATGACCTCTTTGTCATCACAGAAACTTCAGCCAGGAACAATCGCCTTCATAATGCCGAAACCTTCTAATGTACAATTTTACCTCTTTCTGTTTAAAGGGGTCATTAAGGCCCCTAATATTCCATATAATGAAATTCATATGAAACCTGTACTTTGCAGAGGGTTACAAAAGGTGGTTTTGGTAGGGGTGTTTAAGTAATAGTTTTTAGTGTTTAAACATCACAACACGTATTTCCACAACATTTTTTTAATTCACATGAATTTCCACAACACTTAAACAATGATACTAGAAATTTCTAACCAAACGGGCCCTAACATTCTTTACCCCTTTTATCTCTCCTTGCACTGCATGTGTATCCTAGTGTTTCTTCTTCTTTGTGCTTTTGATTATAGCCCCTTGCTGCATTGCAGCTTCAACGAACTGTTGTATAGTACTGTCCATCAGAGTGTTCACTATCTTTCAGTTTAGGAGATAATGCTGAAGGTTCACCAATTTCCCAAACACCCACTATAGTAACTTCCAAAGCTTGATCTGATACAGAATTTCTCATTGGAGTAGATCTTGTCTGCATCCTCTCATTTGAAGAACTATTCGCAGGAACTATCACTTGGGACCTCAATGAACTTCCCATAGGATTCGGCTTAGGCCTAATCTTCTCATTTGGAAGTGACACATTAACAAAATTATACCCTTGGGGTTGTAATGGACTTAGGGGAGCTCCATTACTCATTTTCTGCTCCTTATTTACATCCCCAAACTGCTCAGTTGGCTTCTCCTTCATCTTATTCTTTAACGGGCATGAATGAAACAGAGTGACCAAAGATTTTGCAATTGACACAACTCTGAGGTTTCCAGGGATAGACCACTTTAACCTCCAAATATACGTCTTTCCTCCGTTCTACAGAGATAGACATAGGTAGTGGACTATTAACTTCAGTTTCCACACAAACCTTCGAACCCAAGCCACTTCTGTTTCTCCGTGAGAGAATCAGTATATAATGGTATGCCCACCCCACTAGCGATATGACTCAGGCACTCGGGGTTCCAATATTCAACTGGTAAGTGAAAGATCTTGATCCAAATCAGAATCCTTTTGAGATTGAACTTGATAGCTTGTAACCCAGGTTGCCATTTATGAAGAATAAGGGACTTGTTTTCTGCAAACCATAATCAAGCTTCAAGAATTTCATCCCATACCCGTGCATCCTCAAAATTTAAACAAGAATAACCCTCTTTCCGTGGTCATCATTTCCACCTTGCCAAATTGGCTCCATTGATGGTCCACAAAATTCTTTACCAGATGGAAAGGTAGAGATTTATTTTTGAATTGACCCACCAAATAATTCACCTGTTCTCCAACGCCTTCCTCCACTGCATCCCGAGGGGGCTTTACAATAGTTCTGCCATTTATCCGCTCTGGAATAAAGAATTCAAGCACTGCAGGTTGGTCCTTACAATCTCAAAATAGAACTCGCCAATCTGAGATAGTGGGTCTAGCAAAAGAGATTTTTATCATCCAAATTTCAAATCAATGAAGACTCAGATTTTGGTGGGAGATGATAGTATTCCTTCCTTGCGTATTGTGTATTCCATAATTCTTTTAGTGGCTATGGATCATCTACGTCAGTGACTTCAATTTAGGATGATTAAGCTTTGGTCACTTCTTTAGGGAGGCAGGGCCTCTCGTAATGGTGGTTGAAGTAACTTTACTAGAGGTGGTTTTGGTGGTAATTCTTGTTTTGGAGGCCGTGGTAGTAATTCTAATGTTGGAGGCTGAGGTTTTGGAAATTATAGTTATGGGATTGATGCTTTTGGTAGAGGCCGAGGAAGAGATGGTGTTTGGCGCTTGTCATTTTACTCATTGTGGGGGTGTAAATCATATAGTAATATGGTGTTATGATCTTCATGTTAAACCTTGGGCTAACCCAGCTAACCAGGTTTCTACTCCAACTACATCTACTAGTGATTCCATCACTCTTTCCTGGGAGGAATGTAATGCGTTACTTCAGTAGCAAGACAAACTATTAGTATTTGATATGGCACATTTGCTCAGTAGGTAATATAGCATGTTTTTCATCTCTTCTTTCAATTCCGTCAGTAATAGACTCAATGGCTTCACTCACATGGCTGGTAAGACCAATTTATTTTTCCACTTTTTAAATTTTCAGTCAACTATATTCTGTTGTCATAGCTGATGGCCTATTGCAAGCTCACTAAATCCCTTAATTGTTCAGTAATCTTTTATCCTTCCAATTTTGTTTTTCAGGACCTCAAGTTGAAGAGGATGATTGGTGGAGGTCATGAATGGGATGGTCTATATTACCTTAGTTGAGCTCCTGCAAGTGGTAGTCTTAAAAGCATTACAAACAGGGGCGTCACCTCATTAGTGGCACTATTGTCTCTTTAGTCTTACTGTGGGATTATACATCACACCTCTTGTGGCTACTCCTTAACAAAACTTCGGTTGCAAAACGAAAAGAGAGACATTTTGTTGAAGTTTCAAGGACTATTATGCTTCAATTGCATCTTCTTGAACATTTGTTAGGGGATGCCATTCTTAGTTACTGCATGTTATCTTATTAACTCTGATGACTTCCTCTATTAGTGGCGTAATTCCTCATTTTGTTCTATATCCTGGTAAGCCTTTGTTTTCTCATTTGATGTTTGGCTTTGTATGTTTTGTCTATGTCTTTACTCTAGGACATAGGTTGATTCCTAGTCCTAGGGCCATCAAGTGTGTCTTTCATGGTTATTCCAAAACTCAGAAATGATGTAACTGAGAATCCTTAGTCTTAAAGGAATGTTATGAGTGTAGATGTTACCTTGTTTGAAGGTACACTCCCTTCTTCTCTTCTGGAATGTAATTGCATATTATTGTTGTTCTCTACTCGTTTTAACTTTATATTTTCTCCTTTCCACCTTTTAGTACATTTGTGGTCTCCATTTTCAAATTGTTCAACCACCACAACACCCCCCCTCCCAAAAAAAAAAAAAAAAAAACACTCAAAACTCTATTCAAATTATTAGAGGATTTCGTCCTTTCAAACAACCAATTTAGTACCTACCAACACGTCATTTAAACCATTTTTATATCTTCTACCACATGATGTTTTCAAAGCTAAATGAAATAAATTTGAAGACTAATGATTTTGATCTTGTGGACGAACAGCTTAACACTTTTTTTTCTCTATTTTTGGTTGAAAACTTTTCACAAACACAATATTAGCCTTATTAGCAAAATTGGGTGATAATATATATTATATTCACACAAACTATTTTAAAACAACATGATATTTTGAAATTTAGCAATAGAATATATTGAAATTTAACTTACATCTCGAAAAGGGATGCCAAAGTATAGTAAGAGAAGTTATGGAAGATTTTAGTTTCTCAACACAAAGGAAACCAAAATATATAAAATATTTGCTTTGGTAAAGGAATAGGCATGTGTTATGGATCCCATTTAATATAAAAAATAACTCTTTTATTTCAAAAAATAAGGAAACCAAGAGTAGAAGAATCTAAGAAGTTTATTAATGGGAAAATGCATTTATTTTCATGAATTAATCATTTATAGGTGGTTTAATAACTATCTTTGTAAAAAATTATTTAATTAAACATTTAACCCACCTATAAATGATTAATTTTTCCGAAATTTATATAAGAAACTTTTGGTTTGGAAATGTAACATTATTACTCAAGTTGACTTGCTTTGGTAACCACTAAAAAAAAACCAATAAAATGCAATATATATATATATATATATATATATTTAATCACATGTAGAATACCCAAAAAAAAAGAAAATTATTATGTGTTTAAATTAGTGGAACTGAAACATTTCTCAATTCACTCAAGCAATAAATTTATATACTTTTAATTATATTAATTTTAAAAGATTACATTTTCTCTCTTTAACATGGCATGTAAATTAATTGAAACTAATTCCCCAAATATTCTCTCAATATATTAAGACGATTTAGAAAGTTAGTTATTACAAGACGAGGTAAAAACTCTAAAATAAAATAAAAAAACTAAAAACTAAAAACTTACAAGGTAAAAACTACTAGAAAAAAACTAAAAACTAAAAACTTACAAGGTAAAAACTACCCACTAGATAGTAGATAGATACAAATTAAGTTCCTACCCAACATTTGTCACCAAAAAAAAAAAAAAAAACCTACCCTGTGCAGAAACCAATTGCAACTTCTTGAAAAATTTCCACTTTCATTTGTTAATGTCTTCCCCTTCCCAATATTGTGGAATGCATAAGGAAAAATTCTAATAACATTAAATCCCTAAAACTGCAAACCCACAATATTCCTTCAATTTATGCTTAATTTTTTCATCCTATATCTAACCAATACTATCTTCTTCTACACTCTCTGTTTTATTTACTGAATTCTTCTCACTATCTTCTTCTACACTCTCTGTTTTATTTACTGAATTCTTCTCAATGGTATAAGCGTTTTCCTATGAAAATTGGTAAGCCTTTAAACAAAATTTATATACTAATTTTTCAATTGAATTATATTATGTGTCGTATTTTTTCAACATTGTTTCCACTTTCATTTGTTAATGTCTTCCCCTTCCCAACATTGTGGAATGCATAAGAAATAATTCTAATAACATTAAATCCCTAAAAGTGCAAACCCACAATATTCCTTCAATTTATGCTTAATTTTTTCATCCTATTTCTAACTAATACTATCTTCTTCTGCACTCTCTATTTTATTTACTGAATTCTTCTCAATGGTATAGGCGTTTTCCTATGAAAATTGGTAAGCCTTTAAATAAAATTTATATTCTAATTTTTCAATTGAATTATATTATGTATAGTATTTTTTCAACTACGTATATTGTAAATTGGTAACTCATGACATTCAGGGATGCGTGGTAACTCATGACATTCAGGGATGCGTGAACTATATGAAAGGAGCTATAAAAAATTTGGTTATAAATGGAAAATTATGATGCTAAACCTTTTTAAAAATAAAAACCTCTTATATAATATTTTCAAATGAACTTATACTATACCTGAATAACACGCAGAATATTGGCTAGTATTTATCAATAATACATACATTTGTTCATTATCAGTCTTACGAACATAACCACACCTTATTTTCTTAGCAAACACGAGACTCGATGAAGAACACAGTTGTAAGTAGTACGAACCCGAAGGCAACAATAGTAAATCCAATCCATCCAAGAATTTCTGCAACCCGTGGCTTCTTATAGGCTAACAAGATAGCAATCATGCAACAAAAGTAACCCGCTAAATCATTGACCAAAATACAATCTAGGAAGATCCTAGAATGTTGGCCACAGGAACGGGACCCAATGCTAGCAGCTGTTGTTTGGACTGTGACCATGATGGACATCTTTATTAGTTTATTTATGGTCGACCTGATCCAGTTCATATCTCCACCTCCGCTTTCTATAATATCTTGGCCTTCTCCATCTCCCCCACCATCTCCACCTGTGTTTCCACCTTTATTGTCCCCTCCACCTCCACCTCCGCCTCCACCGCCATCTCTGCCTTCTCCTCCACTTTCACCTTCTCCATAACCTTCGCCTACTCTTACCTGTACATCTCTGCCTCTACCTTCAACACTATTGCCAAGTTCAACAACTCTTAAGTGCTGAACATCAGCGCTCACTCTAGGACACTGCAATGTGTCATTGTCATTGAAGCTCACTAGATATGAACTCAAGGATGACCATGGATCACGAATTGGTACTAGCATTAGCAAAATCAGCACCCTTAGCAGGCTCCATATGTAGTACAACAACACCCATGCATCGCGTCCCTGTCATGGAATATTACTCAAAACTTGTTATTTTCCTAGTGCTAAAAGAATTCTATCACCATGTTTTTAGGTTGCTTGGGTGCAGGAAAATGGAATACACACACATGTGGGCTAAATCTTGTGTACAATTACTTAGTTGTTATACTTTAAGGTCTTTAATTGAATTTAATCATTTTGATTGTATTGACCAATAAATTACAGTTGAATGTAATTAATTGTCCTTTAAAAAATAATATAGTTTTGTTGCATTGGTTAATGCATAGAACCATATTCTGAATTCAATTAGAGAACATAAGAAAAGATACATCAATTAAGGAAATGTACATTAGTTTGCCCATATATATATATATATATATATATATATGTGTGTGTGTATTTAGTAACATAATAGCAATTTCCTTCTATCCGTATAAGAATCACTATTTAATACAACAATTTCATAATTCAAATTAAATATTACCAATCTAATATATGCAACCTCACTTTATTTAGAATATTCAAATTTAAAAATATATAAAGTTTCAGTCACTCTTAATTTCAAGTGAAATAGAAAAAATCATGTTCCAAGCTAAAATGAACACTTATGAATCCCAAACCTCGTTACTTATTAAGGTATGTGGGAGAAGGGGGGGTAGATTCTTGATAGGCTACAAAGTGCATCATAGTTTTTGCCTACTTCCAAAAGAGGTTATGAATATGAGATTTTGAATTTATTTATCAATAATCCATGCAATACAAGAGAAAGTTAAATATAGTATAATTTTTTATTATTTTAAAAAAATATTTTTTTGTCTAAATATAAAGTTATAGTTATTAATATGGATGCTAGATAGGCTACAAAGTGCATCATAGTTTTTGCCTACTTTCAAAGGAGGTTATGAATATGACATCTTGAATTTATTAATAAAAAATCCATGAAATACAAGAGAAAGTTAAATATAATATAATTTTTTATTATTTTAAAAAATATTTTTTTGTCTAAATATAAAAATATAAAATTATAGTTATTAATATGGATTTATTATTATTGTGTTTTTATATGGAAATATATAATATACCAAGATTCTAAGAATTTAAATTTAGAATATATTTTAAATTCAGTTAATATATATATATGTATGTATGTATGTATGTATATTAAAATAGTGATGTGTAAAAGTATGAGACCTAATTAGCTTATGTAGCATAATATTATAAGGTTAATCAAAAGTCAAACGTATTTTGTTTTATATATATTATTGCTTGATTATAAATTATAGTTATAGCTTTATTTTTATGGCTAGAAATTCCCTCCTCTCCATTCCTATTAAATTTTTTTTTCCTTTTACAAAGAATATATTATCCTAAAAAATTGGGAGAAAAAGAAGAAGTAAACTATTATACATTTTAGCCACTAGTAGGAGTGTTCAAACAATTGTTCTCAGTGTTTAGACATTGAAAAATTGTTGGTAAAAAAAAAAAAGTATGTTTGCTAGGAGAGTTTAGTTAAGAGTGTTTGAATAACAGTTTTCAATTTATGGTGTTTAAACATTGTATTTTGAGAACACATCAGACCAATTTTCAACTTTTGAGTAACAATGCTGAACGACATTGTTGTAAATAATTAGGAAACTATGGGACCCACTAGAGTGACAAGACACCATATTTTCTTTCTCTCTCCAACATAACTTTTCTTTTTTCTTTCTCTCTCTTGCACTTTGTTATTCTTCTTTCTTTTCCCCCCCTTTTTCTCTTGTGCCACGCTCAGATGCTCTCTACTTCTTCTTCTTCTTCTTCTTTTTTATTTTTATTTTTATTTTTTAAATTTTTTTTTGCCTCTTTCTCCCTTGTACGCTCTCTTATGGTTTTAAAAATAGGACCAAACCGGCCAGTCCAATTGGTTGAACTGGGAACTGGAGGCCAATTTGGTCTGGAAAAAAGGCTTAAAATAGGGAAAAAACAATCAAAACTAAGAAAAATCGAGAACCGGAGGCAAATTCGGTTTTGCCCTAGGTATGGATTTTAAAATCATGCTCTCTCTCCTGCACGCTGTCTTCTTCTTCCTTTTTGGTGGCCTCTTTCTCTCTTGCACACTATCTTCTTCTTCAGTTTTCAAATTTGGTGTGTTGGGTTGTTTTATGGGTTTTGCAAATTGGAATTTTGTGAATTTTTTTTGCAAAAATTGGGTCCTGTAACGTAGAGAGAGAGAGAGAGAGGTAGTGGTTATGGCTAACTGAAATACATTGGAGTTTTTCTCTCCTTAAATTAAAAACACTGTTTTTGTTAAAAACCACTACCAAACAGGCCCTAAACAAGATTAATGACCAGAAAGATGCAGTTTTACTTTTACCTACAAAACCCCCCATACAAATTAATCCCAAATTTATGCATCTATCCTAGCAAAAATTACAAAAAAAAGATTTTATTTTTTTGTAAAATCTTTGCAAACTCAAAAGATAAAAAAATAGAGAAGATGTGTGTGTGTGTGTTTTTTTATTTTTTTTTATTTTTTTTAAGAAACAAACTAATTGCTAAACACACACACATTTTTTAATTACACTATCTCACCAAATGAGGAAAGAAAGTTGTGTGGCTTAGCAGTATTCTCTCTAGGCCTACCAAAACTTTGTCTCCCCAAATTGATGAGAAAACAAGAGAGAAAATGGAGAAATGGGCTTTGGACAAAATTGGCCCAGCAGCTAGCCACGTTATTTTTTATTTTTTTTATTTCTTTTTTCTTTTTTCTCTTTTCAGATGTCCATCTATTATTTATCTATTTATTTTTGTATTTTTTGTATGTATTTTTTTGTACTCATCATTTACTCTTTTTTTTTTGTCTTTTCTATATTATCATTTTTTGTCTTTCTTTATTTCTTACTTTTTATATTTTTTATGTTTTGGTGCTCATCCTTTATTTTCTTAAAAGATTTTATATTATTTTATTTTTTGAGAAAGAAATTTTGGGTTCTTGAACTTTTTGTGATTCATAAAAAAAAAAAATTTAAATTAGAGTGTTTACTCATACACAATTTTTTAATTAAAATATAATGTGTTTTTTTGTTTTGTTTTATCTAATAGGGATATGATAGTAAATTTATATAAACTTTATTTTTTATTCACTTATTTTTCTTCCCAATCAAATAAAACAATTTTTCATCACTTCAATTAAATATATATAAAGAATTCTATCTTCTAACTTTTCTATCTTTCCAACTAAATAGAGCTTAAAAGAAGCCCAGAGGGCCATTACTAGATAGAGCTTAAAGCCCAGAGGGCCATTCCCATGAGTCCATGACATTATGTTCTTCACCGTGGGTTTGAGTTGGTGTCCTTGGGCCAAAATGGCCAAATGGCCATAAAATCCTAAGTATATAGTTAGTAGTTTTAATTACCAAACTATATTATTTATTAGCATCTTGAGTCTAAGAGACTCAATTTTGGTCTATAAATTGAGTCTCAAAGACTCGATTTCCATGGTCTGATGTGGCATTTTTTTCCTACTTGGAAATCGAGTCTCTAAGACTCAATTTATAAACCAAAAAAATTTTAAAAAATTTCAACTCTCAAGTCTCTCGTACAAGTCAAAATACACAATTTTTTTTTTTTTTTAAGAAATCCAGAAACACAAAAATTAGATCAAAAGAGAAAGAATCAGATCAGATGAGAGAGGCAAACTGCCCAGAACATATCAGAGAAGAATCCAAAAAAAAAAAAAAAAAAAAAAAAACCAGAAATAGAAAGAGAGAAGAACCTAGAACAGAAGAACCTGGATCGATCGGCCTGGGTCACGCACGGCGCGCGCGGCCTGGCCGTGCGCGGCTTGGCCATGCGCGACCCAGGCCAGGCCGCAGGCCTGGGTCGCGCGTGCCGTGCGAGGCCTGGCCTGGGTCGCGCACGGCGCGCTCGGCCTAGCCTAGGTCGTGTACGGCGCGCGCGGCCTAGCCGTGCACGACCTAGGCCAGGCAGCGCGGTTTGCCGTGCGGCCTGGGTTCTTCTCCATTTTTTTTTTCCTGGGTGCTGCTTTGACCTTTATAAGGTTTACAAATCGAGTCTTAGAGACTTGATTTTTATGTGACCATGTGAAAAAATATGCCACGTCGGAAATGATTAGACCATGAAAATTGAGTCCCTGAGACTCGATATATAGGCCAAAATCGAGTCTTTTAGACTCGAGATGCTAGTAAATAATATAGTTTGGTAACTAGAACTACTAACTATATACTTAGGATTTTATGGCCATTTGGCCATTTTGGCCGTGTCTTTGGGACCACAAAATGAAACTGCGTGAGTGTATCGTGCACACGCCAGCTGAGTGGAACTTCTAATCCCACTTATTGCCAAAACACGCATGTTGCAAAACATGCAGACATTCATTCCATTTTAGGTCGCTTGACTTTTGATTAATGCTAGTGGATCTAGATGTGTTCGTCAAAAAGATGTGTTGTACGATGCTAGTGAAAAATTTAATAATATATATATATATATATATATTAATATATATGCTAAAGTTTTTAACATCTAGGTCCACGATAGTTACTTTTGGCCCCCTTTCCTTAAAAATTTACAAATTGAACCTTAAAACCCAACCAAAATAAATAAATAAAACCTACCCTTTGGTTGATAGACTCTTTACATACAAACAAAAAAAATCCCCAAAACAATTAACATATCCTTCAACTATAAGAATACCAAAAAGAAAACCCTTTTAGTGTCCCGTTCCCGTGTTGGTCTTAAAAAATGAGGAAGTAGCTTAAAAAAATTGATCATACACTGTCACTCACTTTACTCTACTTAGATTGTTTATTTGAGAGAGATGAAAGGTTTGTACTTAGACTATTCTTGTTCACTCTCACCTCTTCTTTGTGTGTGTTTGTTTCTAAAAAAAAAAAAAAAGAGAGCTAATTTAGTTTGACTTGAAAGTTGAAAAGTTTGATAGTTTTTTTTTTCTCAAATAATGTCTTAGGGGTTGTGTGGATAAAATAGTGTTGATTATTAAAATTGAATAGTTGTGTAAATAAATTACTAGTGTGTATCCAAAATATCTTGAAAACATTAAAGAGTGCCTATCAATTGAGATACAAAATTCTTGGCAATAAATTAGTATTAATATCCCTAAGTAGAGTGTGGCTATTTATATAACTATTCACTAACCCGTGCGATGCACATAAATAGCTATTAAATGTTGGAGGAGCAAGCAAAATTGCATGAAATTAAAAAAAAAAAAATATTTTGATATTGAAAGAAATAGCACAAAGTTTTATTCCTTAGGTAGAAGAAAAAAATGTTTTTTTAAAAAAAAAAATTATTTATGTATTAGTTTTTTGTAGGAAGGAATAAAAGACATAATATTGCGTCTCCAGTTTAGTATAAGATAGGTTGTAATATATATGCCAAAAAATGCCTATTAAAATGTCATAATCCTCAAAATTTGATATACTAAAAAGTCTTTATTGAAAGGTTATAACCCTTCATATAGGATATACCGAAAGGAGCAAATTAGCCAATCAAAAAGGTCCCTATTGAATGAAAATGTGCCCATTGAATGAAAATGTGTCTATTGACCAAAAATGAAAAGTCACAAATGTTCAGTGTTTTTAAATGTATATTTGACATTGATTTATGTAGACATATGGTACAATAAGGAGCGGTTAACAAAAAGTCAAAATGTGCTTATTGGCTGAAAATGTGTCTATTGGTTGAAAATGTGCCTATTGAAAAATGAAAAGTTGCAATTGTTCGAGATTTTTAAAATGTATACGTGACATTAATTTATATAGCCATGTGGTGCAATGATGAGTGGTCAACAAAAAGTCAAACGTTTTGACTTTATATTATACTAGACCGACTGGCTTTATATTATGTAAATTATTGTAAAATTGTAAATTGGTAAAAAAAAATTACATTTAAGTTTTGTCCTCTATATATTTAGAGTGAGCTACAAATTTTAGTAGATAAATATGATAAATTGATGTGTCATTACTTAATCAAAAAACAAAAATGATGTTTCAGCATTCACAAAAGTTATTAATTAACATATGTTTATTATATGTTCAAATGGACCTAATCACATGTTTTAATATATGAGTTTGTAAGTTTGTTTTAGTAGCCAATGAATTTTTCTATACATTTGTGTATGTGACTTTTCTTATCTTGTTTTTGTTTACATATTCTTTTTAATTCTGACTCAATAGGGTATAAGGTTTGAAATTAATGAAACATTTGAAAATTAATTAAATATATAATGAAAGGAAATATTGGAAACATTTATTTTTTTGAGACAGTCTCACTCTCATTTAGTTACAAGTCAAGAAATTTTTTTAGCATATGGTTTACCCTCCAAAGTTTAAAGTCTGGCTCCATCCTTGTGTTGTATGATGAAATTGAAAGTTAGGTATTTATTTTGTATATCAATCATTGAATTAGAAAATTTTTAGTATTTAATATTTATTCTTTACTTTTTTACCTTTTTAATTATTATATCTAATAATTAACAACATGAAAATTGGTATAATTATTTCATAGGATCCAAATCCTTTGTTATTTGAGATTCAAAGTAAAAGTTTTGAGACTTTAGGATTTAAGTGATGTCTTAATTTTTTTGTCTCTACCTAAAAGATGGCTTTTTTTTTTTTTTTTTTTTTTTTTTTTTTTTTTTTTTTTCTGCATTTAGGAATTATTTAATTGGCTATCAATACTAACTGTTTTTAGTTATAATAATATTGGATATAAATATTGTGGGGCCCAAAATCTGCGGTCCTAGCCCACCTTGTATTAAGGGCCCGAAGCCCAGGCCGAGGAGCCCCACTACCAAGGGCGTATGATGAAAGTCCCTTAAAGGCCCAAGAATGTGGCCGAGGATGATCTCACGCTCAACACCTCACAAAACGCCTGAAGAAAAGGACAAACTCAGTACAAGAGCAATACAAGCGAGAAAGCTGCCAACACCATAACGTGGAGCCCAGCGCACGCTTGAAGAAAATGACAAACTTAGTACAAGAGCAGTACAAGCGAGAAAGCTGCCAACACCATAACGTGGAGCCCATACTCCATACCATGCTATCCAGCTTTTCCCAACCACTCTGACGTAAGGATTGATAGGACGAGTAATTGCCCCAAACAAGGAAAAACTGACACGTAGGTGAAGAACGGGAAGTGAATACTAGTATAAAAAGGAAAGAGAGCTAAAAAGAAAGGGGGGGAGATAAAAAAAAGGAGAATGGTGAGAATGAGATGCTCCTTGGACTAAGTCCGAGGAGCCAAACTTCTCAAACCACATCCGTGTAAGGCTTAGCTATATAGGCCAAACCCACCTTCGTATGGGCTTCCATGAAAATCATGACTAAACCGCCGTCCAACGACCAAGGTCCAGCCTTTCCAAACCCACTCTCTACAAATCGTATTGTTCGGACCCTTTACATACGAGCCCAACGTCATCCTTGGGTCATTAAGAATCGTGTCCTTACAAATATAATAAGAGATAAATATGAATTTCAATCTTTATGGTTTACACTATATCTTTTGGATCCTCTCGAGAAGCATATGAATCTTTTAGAATTGATGATTTTTTTCTTTTGTTAAAGAAATTTTATTTGTAACACCTCCTATAATATGAAAAACTAGTGTTGAAAATAGTTCTTCACCATTTTAACTAATTAATTGATTTATATTTTAAAAATAAAATTGTTACAAAATTAATCATAAATGATTTTCAAGATTTTGAAAAATGCCATGTCCCATTTTTGGTACATCATAAATGATTGGATTGAATTCTATTAATTAGAAACTGTTATTATGTGTTTGTACTTTTTGTTTATATTTGGTTTTTTTGTTTTTTTTTTTGGTTTATATCTTGTTAACACTAAATAAAGAATAAAGTTTAGCTACAAAATTGGTAGTAACCTTAGATTACAACCTTACTCAATATTTTTTTATTGGAGTTGAATTTTGATAAATCCACTATTGGATTACATTTTCTACTTATTTCCTCCATGCTTGCAAAATTTCTAGAAAGTTAAAAATTAATAGTTATATTATCAATAAATTGTTTATTACAAGTTTTTGTATTTTAAAATTATGCATAAATTTAAGCTTATAGATCATATAGTAAATAATATCTGATTAACACATAATTTGACATGTGTATTAAGAGCTTAAAAAACATGCAATTCAATAGTTAGATTTTCAAAATATGTAATAATATTTATTTTATTGAGTAAAGTTATAACCTTAAGTTATAACCAATTTTGTAGCTAAATTGAGCTATTATCAGGAGTGGACTCCATAGGTAATAGGTTGAAACTCTCTAAAAAAAAAAAAATTGTAGCTAAACTTTGTTCCTAAATAAATGCTAATTTTAATTTCATTTTTTTTTTGAGAATCAATATTTTAATTTCGTTTTGAATTTAAGACTTTAGTATTATTATTGGTTAATATTTTTTTAGTTTCTTTTTTTCTATAACTTCCCAAAAGTAAAATACTAAAATCCTAAATTTACGCCTCCGTACATTTATTACACAAAATTCCTTACACCACACACATACCCAAAGGATGCATGCATTTCATACAGACCATCGTATGTTCAAACCAAAGGTTTGTGTTCTCCTCTCCCTACGTTCTCTCTTTAAAAAGTCATTACCACCACCTTAACTCCCTCCCTCTTTGGGATTGAGGGAAGAAAGAGGAAGAGTCGAGGAAAGTAGAGTAAATTTGACTAAAAATATGCTAATTTTAGGTCAATTTTACCTTACTCTGCTCCTCTAAATCCAAACGGACTATTAAATAATGCTCTTCAGTCTTCACCACTGCTACCAGCAACACTACAAAAAACGCGAGCTGTAGCTGACACATTTACTATTTCAGTTTCAAAGGTTGCATATGTAGTTGAATTAGTTTATTAAAACTTCTATTGAAAAACTTTATTTATATATAGAATGTAAAAATCAAGTATCATGTTGACATCAAAGATATGTTTGCGAAAAAAGAGAGAGATGTGTGCTATAGAATATTGTTTATTCCATAATGCGAAACTTTGTCTTCTTCTAGTAGTATAGAGCAATTGAATATATGCTTATTTTTTTCTTACAAAGTGTGGATGGTTTCACCTAAGGAAGGGATGGTGCCAGCCTTTTTGATGGGGATGCCAAATAGTTCAGTGTCTTTTTGAGTTTAGGCATTTGTAGGGCAGTTTTATGTAGAAAGTGAGAAAGGGGTGCCTTTGCCACATGCCTTTTTTCCTTGCTCATCATTTTGTAGATATGCAGGCTTGTAGAAAGTGAGAAAGGGGCACCCTTTTTTTTTCTCCAATTTCTCAACTATATCTCATTTAAGTTTTCAAAGACAGAATATTATCAAAGGGTTGGGCAAATCCTTTAGGAAAGAGGACAATGCTTAAAAAAGGATGGTAGTGCACAACTTCCCAACCATATCCACTATTTACAAATGTATTGGTTGTGAAATTACTTCTTTTTTTAGCAAGGACATAATAATTATGATATTATCATAATTTAATAAATATATGGCATGCAAAGGAGAAAAAAAGATCTCATGTAACACAATTAGATACAAATCTTGTGTACAGTGATGTGTGATTAGGTCAATCTTATGGTAGAGCTGGCTTAACTTGAGATTGGCAGTCATGGCATTTGAGGTATTTGAAGGGCTAGTGGGTAGTCTATTTTTCAACTGTCAATAATTAGGAAATTACATTTTCTTGTGGGTGACCTTATGGTGGTGTTGTTGAAGAGGTTTTGTTTGCATTCTGATTATGGAGTTGTATACTTTAATTTTGAAAATTATTATCAATACTAGCATTATCAGTTTAAGTAGGAACAATATTAAGGCAAAGTTAGTCATTGCAGGGAAGGTGGATGCAGTTAGTAATGGTTGATGTATAATATGTTTCTGCGGTTGGCTTGGTTGTAGAGGTTTGCCATATTAAAAAATTTTATATAGATGGAGTTTAGATGGGAGATAAAGCAAATAGTTGATGATACTGTGTGGATGTTAGCTTTATTTTTTTTTCATGTTTAATTTAATTTTAAGTTTTAGTATATTTTGTTATTTTTGAATGGTAAAAAATTTAGGTTCATGTTTGGAAGTGTTGGAAGTATTGTTACTGCTTGCTGGCTGTGGCTGTTTGAGGGCAGTTAGAATGTAAAAAATCCTTCTTGTATATTTTTTGTGATGTAAAAAATCTTTTGGCAATTTTTTGTTGGGAACTTGTGATTTTGGGTAGGATGTAAAAAATCCTTCTTGTGAAAATATCTGTAAACGCAGCTCAAACCTGGATTATAGCCGCGTTTTTAAAAAACACAGCTATAGGCCTGTTGCTGCGCTGTTTAGGCCGTGTTTGCAAACGCGGCTATAGGAAACGCAGCTCTATCCTATAGCCGCATTTTAACGCGGCTATAGACCCCCTTTTTTGTAGTGCAACAACGGTATTTACACAATTTTGTATCTCCAAATAATAAACGATTGCCATATAATTTTTTATTTCTATATTTGGGGATGTCACATGACTTCACATTGGCGCGAAAAATATTCTACATTATGAACATTAATTATCGTAACTATGACAAAAACATTGTGCAAGCCTTGTATGAGCTTGACCAAAAAAAAAAAAAGTCTTTTCTTTAGTACTCGACGACCTAAACGTGTAGAAAGAGAATACTTCACACACAATAATAGCAGGCAGAATCTATTGGTAGAGAGAATTGATGAGGTTATAGAATAACAAGGAGCCACTATATTTATCGATCTTGCACGTGTGGTAAGGAAGAAGAAGAACACTATAGATCTACTATAGGCTTGGCGTCGAGTCAAAATTTTGGGTAGTTATAGATGCCAGATACGAGATTCAAAGAAAAGTACATGACTTCCTGTGCATAGAATCTGTTGACAGTTTGGTCTTCGGTTATTGTCCACCATTGGATGTCCCATTAGGCCTTAGCTTGGGCTAAGACTAATTAACCTAGCAATCTAGGTTTGAGATAAATTGTACTAACCCAGAGGTCAAGGATTTTCTTAAAACCACTCTTGGCCTGAGTAAATTATAAAACAATTTATTAAAAAGGAAGTTAAAATATTCTTTATTTGTAAGTGAAAATTTGATTTTTAAGTTAATTTTTTTTTTCAATATTTTTTAAAAAAATTCTAAAAGCGTTAATTTCATCATTATTTCCGTTTTCTGTTAAATGATATTCATGAGAATCACGTTAAACAAAATATTGACAGTTGACATTTTTTGAAATAATGGATTAGAGATAATACCAGGAACCATGACTTGTCATTCTCTACACTCCCATAATTCAGGTGGTGAGTTCTGTGGCTAATTCTCTTGTAGAATTCAAGAGCATGCAGTGAGAATCATGAAATGTCAGTAATTTAAAGCTAAATCTAAACATATAAGCTAAAGACTAGTGAATTTTTTTAAGAGTTAAGAAAGTTTTCACACCCACCGTCCATGGCAAGCTACAAGAACTGAAGAATGAAAGATATGCCACACCAAACTATTTAGAATGAGGATGTCGGAAAAGATTCCATTTCCGCTGTTCATTAGAAAACCAAACACAAGTTAATTAATGCAAACGTATGTGAAAATCAATAACAGTTTTAGATTATATATATATATATAAATATATACACAAATAGAATATCTACTCTAATTTAGTTTAAATGTATATGTATGTGAAGATTCATTTTGAAGACTTGAACTCCGGTCTTTATCCTCCACATCTCACAAGTCCACAAGCATTTATATTTGTAGAGGACCACTACACTAAGGATGTACGGTGATAATTTTAAATTTTAGAAGGGAAATAATTCACAAATATGAGATTACCAATCATGTCCAAGAACAAATATAGCCCAGAACATGGTCCCCTGAGCAGCCCGGTAGAGTGGCCAAAAAGACGAACTATTGAAGTAGGCTGCAGCTGCTGCCAATGCAAAGACCACAAAGACATCTCTGATAACATAACTCAGATACCTCCATGGATTCTTGACCTTTAATGGAGGCTGCGCACTTGGGTTGAAATCATCTTTTTCGCGAACCCCATTAACACCATCAGTAAGCTCAACTTGTCTCTGCATTTTTTTTTTTTCAACTGGATCCTTCGTTGGAGGACTTGGCTTGGTGGTCATGAAGGGGATATTTTTGAATGAAAGCTAGATAATTATACTAGACACGCACGTGAGAGTAGAGACATTGGAATCGATCTCTGGATGCACCTAGTTGCCGTGCGTGTATACTTTTTAAATCAATAAATTATAAAAAGTTTCGGTCCGAGTCGTCCAACTTTTTTTTTTTTTTTTACCAAAAAAATTAAAAAATTCTTTCAGCACCTAGCACCCTAGTTGCTAAGCACATCCGTGTGTATACTTTATGAATCAATAAAGTATAAAAGTTTCGGAATCAAGTCCTCTTCCAAATTCTTTTTTACCAAAAAAAAAAAAAAAAATTCCTTGAATGCACCTAGCACCCTAGTTAGAGGAAGTGTGCCACGTTTCACATATATGTTTTCTCCCACTCACAATTAAGTGGGTCCTACCAATTGTGAGAGAGAGGAAACCTAGGCCTGAAATAGGGTGTATTTTCTCTTCATAGTTGCCATGCGCGTATACTTTATAAATCAATAAGCAGGTCCTAGTGTTCATGTCGCTTTGTAACTCAAAAAGCTATGAAGGTTCTTGTTTTAGAGCATTCACATCAAAACATCTAAAAAATATAGATTTTAGTAACTCAAAAGCCACTTTTTTCTATTTTAACAACTTACTTTACAATCACCCAACATCAAAGGTTCTATTTTAACATACAACACATAAAAATAATATAAACAATACAATAAACAATATAAAAAACTAAAAAGAGAAAAAAAAAAAAATAGTTGGCCCACAATATTTTTTTTAATTTTTTTTATTTTAAGCTACAGTAAGCTGCTATCTCTAGCAACATACTGTAGCTGAGTTATATTTTTTTGAATATAACAACTGTGATGTAGTGTCCCTTTTTGTGTTTTCACTTATAAAATAGCATTTTAGAATTTTTCATATCTTTGATGTGAATGCTCTTATAAATTAATAAGTTATAAAGGTCCGTTTAATTGTAGAAATGAAAAAGTTGGAAGATAGAAAAAATTTAGTTTTTCCTCACATGTGTTGATTGAAGAGATGAAAAGTGAAGGGATGAAAAAAATCTTTGTTTGATTGAGAAGAAAAATGAGAGGATGGAAAATGAAGTTTATATAAATTTATCATCATATCTCTATTAGATAAAACAGAAAGTAACACATTATGTTTTTATTAAAAAATTGTGTATGAATGGGCACTTCAAGAACCCAAAAATGTTTTCTAAAAAAACAAAAACTAAAAAAAGAAAAGAAAAGAAAAGAAAAGCACCAAAAAAAAAAAAAAAAAAAGCACGACACAACAAATGATATATCATAAAATGACCAAAAAAATTTTATAATGAACAAAATAACAAAAAATGAAAGATGCAAACTCGGTGGAAGAATAATGAATATTGCTCAAGGCCAATTTTATCCAAAGTACCCATCATTATTTTCCCTTATGTTGTCTCCTTAATTCGGAGATATTACGTTTTGGTGGACTCGAAAGCCGAATTTCACAATTTTCTTCCCTCCAAAATCACTTCAACCAAACATTACTCTCACCCACTAAAACCTTTTCCATTTTCTTTTATTTATTTTTCATCCCGCTTTTACACCCTATGTAAAAGTTAAAGATACACACGTGAGAAAGGGTAGAGACAACAGAATCAATCTTTGTGGTGCACCCTATTAACCGTGCTGTGTACTTTAAAATCAATAATTAAGCTATAAATGTTTTAAGTCCGATGGTAAATTGATCACTCAACAGTCAACAGTAGCTATAAAAGTGAGGGGTACGCACGTGAGAATGGTAGAGAACAGAATCAATCTTTGAGTTTTTCCTAGTTTCCGTGCCTGTATAATTTATGAATCGATAAGCTATAAAAGTTTCGGATCCGACTTTTCAACTTTTCTTTTCTTTTGATGGGACCGAGTGTTTCTAACTTTTTATTCTTATTTTTTATAGGAACCGAGTGTTACACTTCTGTCGACGCGATAGAAATGGGGATCGACCTGCGGTGCCGTGAGATTGAAATACTTTTTTAATGTTAGTCAAAAGTTAAAAAAGATTACTTTTAATGTTAGGTTAAAGATGATGTTATAAAAGTACAAAATAATAAAATAAAAATGATAAGAGGTAAAAAAGATGAAAAAAGTTGACAGGGTATTTGCACAGTGACCGGATCCAAATTCGTGGTCGTGAGTGTGAACAGTTACAAACATAATCATGACTCTTTATTGCACATACTCGGACAATATTTTCTTGCAATAACTACAACTTTTTTCACCAAATTTAAGATTTAAAAAAAAAAAAAAAAAAACTAGTCTTTCTCCCTTTCTATTTTAGATAAACTTGGCAAAAATTAACTCAAATCTATTAACCCACCCTACTTCATTAGAAATTATCACGGTTTCCAAACTCGGACTGGACTGCCTACTCCGACCAAATTAATCGTGAACCGACTTAGAGACCGATTTTTTAAGTATCAAGAACCGAACATTGCACTAAAGTCCATGAATTGCTCAAACTGCGGATGAATCATCTGGTGTTTTTAGAGAACCAGACAAGGTTCATACATGGTTCAAGTCAAGGTTAGTACTCTACCTCATGGGAAATAATTATGGTTTTCAAACCTGGAATGGGCTGCCAAGTTCGATCGGATTAACCATGAACTAGCTTAGAGACTAGTTTTTTAAGCATCAAGAACCGAAAATTACACTAAAATTCGTGAACCGCTCAAACCGCAGGTGAACCATCCAGTTTTTAGAGAACTAGATAGGGTTCAAACACGATTCAAGTCAAGGTCAATATTTGAATAATATGTTCTAAGAACCGGACAGGTTTCAAACACGGTTCAAGTCAAGGTCAATATTTTAAAAAATATGTTTAAGTTGTATGTGAAACATCAAAATTATTTTATTGTTTAAGCACTATTTTTTACTCTAAAAAAAAAGTAACCGATGTCATTTGCCTCACCCAAATTTTCTTAGAATATATCACGCCAATGGGCACCTTAAGAATGTCATTTTACATAGGAGACTTAATTTGAGTGCTTTTGTAGAATCCAACCATTCAAATTGGAATAAAAATTATGAATTTTCCTTTGTTTTGCCTATTCATGAGTTATGAATAAGTTTTAGGCTTTTAGACTATATATAGCCCCTGAAGAATAGCGTAACTTCCCGCCTGAGAAATAATGTGAAAATGGTGCATGTATTTTGAACGAAATGATACAATATTATACATATCTTTCATTTATTAGTATGGTAGTTATTTTGTTGAAATATTTCTTATTTATTGAATTTTGATATTGCGTAATATTATTTGATATAAAATACCTTCTCGTATGTGACACTTGCTAGCACAATTTGAGAATTTAGATGGACCAATTAGCAGCTGCCATGACTGCATTTTAGAATATAATAATATAGGGTCAAGCTCTCCTCCAATTAAAAAACCTCTCATTTTCTCCTATTTTTATATAGCTTAAAGACACCTTTCAAATAAGAGATCTACAGGCTGAAACAAACCACTTCAAAACCCAATTTGAGGTGAGTTTACCATAGGAAGTTGGTTGTGGTCTAATGGATTTTGGTTGAGAGAGAAATAAATTGGGTTTTGAGGTGGCTTGTTTTTAGCCTTTGTACATAACACCACTAAGGCATGAGAGAATGCATAAGTGGTTGAATATGGACTTTACACATAAAGCAGTTGTGAGAAAAGGGAGAGGAAGTGTTGACTAAGAGATTTTTTCTTGGTCTGTGTTGAAGGCGTGATTGCCTTGGAAAGGAAGTGAGATTTACATCTTACATGGTACTTAAGCACTCATCAAAAAGGGATATAGTGACTTTCTAGGATTAGAAGTTATATATGAAGACACCCTTTATTTATTGAATGCATAATAAGCCAGCTATAATAAACCGCGTATGAATTATTTATTTTATTTTTTTGGATAAGAACCTCAATTATTATCACCGCACTATCTCAGCTTCAGTACTCAACGGTCAACTCAGCAAGGCAGTGAGGCCACATTAAAGGCTCTAATCATCATTTCTATACTAACTACACCGTATGAAAGGAATACCTGTGTTTGTGTGTATAAGTTGCTTAAATAAATAATACGATTGTCAAAAAGGCAATATCATCATCATTAATTTCATAAGTCAAAAGTTGTGATTCATCACCCATGTGATCTAAAGTTCCTTAATTAATTATTACATAGTTTAAAAGAAACTCCCCCTACAATCATTTGTGTGGTCAGTTAGAAGTTAGAACCGTTTGATTTGTTATCATTACACTCAATAATGAAACAATTCGATGATCTGATCGAGATTGAGTTGTATCATGCATGATGCATGCATGTAAACTGCACAAGTATGAACATATATGATATTGGTTGGTGAGTGATGATGACTGACTATTTATTTAATTAATAGAATATATTAACGGTACTTGATTGCACTTGTTGGGGAGGAATTCAACTAATCTCATTGTATTGAGAAGTAACAAAAACAAATAAATGAATACATTTTTAACTAAATATTATGGGATTTTCTAAAAAAAAAAAAAAAAGACTATTAACTGCTACCTCCGTTATACAGGCCTCTCACTACCATCAAACCGTCGAAATCCCTATGGATAATTTTTTTTTTTTTTTTTTTAAAATAGGAGCTTAAATATGATGTAAGTTTGGGTAATTTGGTTGGATTTTTTTTTTTTTTTTTGGGTGTGTAAGTAGAGAGAATATTTAGTGCGTAATGTAAAGCCATATTCTACCATGGTTTTAAATTATCTGTAAGAGAGTTGGGCATGCTTTCATTTCATAGTATGTAGTCTGTGAACACAATACAAATTAGTTGATTTTCATGGTCCTGTTACTTTTTTGCATTTATTTTTGTTTTCATGATTTCAAAAATAATAATAATATTACCTTGAGAATGCTACAAAAGTGCATTGAAGTTACTAAACTAATTTTTAATATCTCAAAATGTATATGTTTCTTTACTCTAATTTAGTTTACTTTTTCTTTATAATATATGTGCAACATTTTCCAAAACCGTCTTACATAAAATATCATAAAATAATCTGTGTATCACACGGGCAACTTACTAGTATGTTTAAAAGCAAAGACCTAGTGCATTCTTTGAAATTCTCTTTATTTTGTTTTCTACTTTAACAAAGTTTGCATTTATATTAAAGTATTTATTCATTGAATTAGCCAATAGAGTTAATGCATATATTAATTATCTATTGTTGTACATTAATAATTTATATTTAAATGAATTTATAAAATTATTTTTTATAAACTCTATATAGAAAATAATTTTTAGTTGGAATAATAATAATAAATTTAGAATATGACATTCTTACTTATATTTAGTTGTTTTAACAACAATTGTCACAAAAGTCTTAAAAAAATTAAATATTTGTGAATTCACTAAAATTAATCTTAATCCGTTAAATTTCCTAACTCCTTTGTTTGTGTGTGTGTGTGCTCACGCACATGTGTTTTTGTGGAACTAATACGTTAGTATGTATTCTATGTAATTAGAAAGATTACTAGTGTGGGGATCATTCGGTCGATAGGCCCATAGGATTCAGAATTGGTTGAGGATTGTTGGGCCAGTGGCCCATCCGAGGTCGTGCACCCGTCCGAGGACGCCATCCTCCTCGGCAGTATGCGTCCGAGGACGATCGCGTCCGAAGACGATCAGGACGTGGTATCACCACGATCAGACCTCAGAAGTAGGTCATCTCAAGGGGTAGAGTAGCCGACTAAAGATGAAAGAGATAAGGCCAACAAATATCTGAAACTATAGCTGCCTCCGCATTAATGACCTCTCAACCAACTCTCTGGCCACATTAATGTGGAGGTGATACCTGAGCAGCAGGAAAGCAGCCTTACAGCTGCCCATAGGAAGTTCCAGGAGGCGCCAGATGGGACAGAAAGAAATCCCCCGGGCACAATCTACACGTGTTCGGTGAAGATGGATCGCGAAGGGGAGTATATAAACTAAAAGAGGAACATGAAGAAGGGGATCGAGAAAAAAAGGAGAACACACACAAAACTGAAGAGAAAGAAGGAAGAAGAGAGGGAGAGAGAGTAACACTAGGGATTTAAGAAAAGACGTTGATTATACCAACAAAAGAGAAGGAAAACATGGTATGGGCTTGAAAGAAAATTTTGGAGGTAGATACCACCGTTAATCTAGCTCTTTACACCCACGCTCTACAAATCATATTGTCTGGGCCTTTTACGTACGAACCCAATACTGTTTAGGTTCGTCACCAAATCGTGTCCTTACAACTAGTATAATAAATATGTTTATTTTGTTATATTAATTATTTTAAGCATAATGAAATTTTAATATCATTTTTCTAAGATTTATATCAGAAATAATTGGTTTTTTTTTTTTAAATGTGAGAAACAATTGATTTGAAATATGGCATTTTTACTCAAATTTAGTTATTTTTGCAACAATTGAAACCATATCCAACAAAAAGGGGAAATTTCTTTTAGTAACACACAATCAAGAATGTAAAAAAAAAAAAAAGAAAAAAAAAGAAAAAAAAAAGAAAAGAAAAAGAAAGAAAGATATATGCATTTTTTAGTAAGCATGAAATATGCCTATCTATATTAGCTACTATATCATAAAATTTTCAATTTGTAAATACATATATATATAATATGATCAAATCACTGTACTACTCTTAGTGATTCCTATTTTGTCTATATATCAAATAACTAAAGATTACAATTTTTTACAATGAAATTTATTGAAATATCTTTTTTATACATCGATAGTTGGGGGTGAGGATCTAAATCCTGGATGTTTCAATTGGAAATTGAGGTGCTAATCAGTTGAGTTACAAGATTTTTGGCAAAACTTATCGAAATATTGGAGAAAACTAATCATAAGTTGCACCGCACATCGTGCGGGAACTCAACTTGTTACTTCTAATACACTAAGAAAATTACCTTTTGTTGGTCCTACAAGACTTTTGCTACTGTTGGTGTTGATCCCACAATCATGGGTGTCGGCCCAGTCACTGCAATTCCAGTTGCTATCAAGGCATTCTAGTTGCTATCAAGGTTGCTGGTTTAAAGCTTGATGATATTGACTTTTTTGAGATTAATGTGGTATAAAACTATTGTAGAAATACTTATTTTGTGTTTAGGAATTGTGAATGTATAATTAATTAGGAAATTTGCAACTATGCAGGCATTTGCATCCCAATTTGTAGCTTGTTCTAACAAGCTGGAACTTGATCCAGAAAAAGTCAATGTGAATGGATGTGCTACAAATATATTCTAGAAAATTCAAAATAAGTTAGATTACACTATCTATAATTTTGAAACGCTGATATTACAAGATATATATATATATATATATATATAACATGCACCTAAATTCGCAAGATAAATAGTAGATGCAAGCATGATGTTATATGGTAATTCTTAAGCTTCTTATTTGAGGTACTTAGTATTACATCACAAGTGTCTCATGAAGATGCTATTGGTGATAGGCTTAAATTGTTGTCTTATACTTTAGTTGGAGCTTCAACATAGTATGGAGATTGTCTTTTATCAACAAAGAAATTTGTTTGACTATTGTGTCTATTACATGTGCTTGCTATGTTGCTACTCTATTGCATGAGATGAAGCATCATGGAAAAGACTGCTATTTTGGAGTGATATTAATGTGTATAGGTACTCTATTTCCCTTCTCTGTGTGTAAATGATGTGCAAGTGCAAGCATGTTTATCTGCAGGGGTATGCCACTCATTACGAATGTTTTTAATTGAAATGTAGGCTCTGGAATGGGGGCAGTTGTTGTTTTTGAAAGGGGGATGCTTTTGATAACCTCTGCAACCCTGGGTAGTTCAAAGCAACATTGTTTTATCTAAGGATGCAAGCATTGTAATAATTTGACATTATGTTTTGTTAAAAATCTACAGGGACTAAAGGATTGAAGTAATTAGTTAACATTTCTTCTCTACACTCTTATTCTGCATTTTAGTGTCAAGTCAAATCATTTGGTTATGCTTGGGGTGTTAAGATTCAAACCTTCCCAACCATAGGAAGGAGGCAATCCCATATTTGTTTTCTCCAATTTTCAAGAACTCAAACTTTCTATGTAGTAATCATATGGACTTACATGTGTGATTTAAGTTCCCTTAGTGCATCTTGTCCAAGTGAATTTGAGTTGAGGAATCAATTTTTCCAAATTGAGGTTAAGGTTACTTATCAATCATCTTTTCTGAACTATGCAGAAGTAGGAGTCATGTATATTAATTAATTGCCTTTTCATCTTGGAGGAATTTTCCAGCAACCTGTTTTGTAGGTGAACTTCTTCCCTTAAAGAATGTTAATTTAATTGTCATATGAGACAGATGAATCTTTTGATGATGAAGATTCTAAGATGAAGTCCTACATCACCAGGCAGTTCAAGAAGTTTATGAAGAACGCCAATGGAAAGGGTTTCGATAAGGACTGCAGGCAATCCAGTTCTTCTCAGTTTAAAGGCCAAGACAAAGGGAAGAAGGATGCTAAGGAAGGTGGTCAGTACACTGTTCCCGCAGGACCTAAGTGCTTTTGGTGTCAAGGTTTCGGTCACATGAAGCATGAGTGTCCTACATACCTCAAGAGCATTGGGAAGAGCAAGGCACTTGCTGTTACCTTGAGTGACACTGAGCCTGAGGATGATTCCGACAATGAGGATGACTGAATCTTAAATATCTTCATGGCCACTGTCAATCCTACTGATGGGATTGTTGAAGATGTGGTTGAAGAAGAGGAATTGGTGGAATCCAAATTTGAGAAGATGGATGATCAAGATGACATCTATACAGCCTATGAGAAACTGTACAAGCTTTCTGAGAAGCATGAGAAACTGTATAGGCTAACCACCAAGAAGCTCAGTGATGTGGAACTTGACCGTGAGGAGCTTTTCACAAAATTTGATGAGGCTAATCAGACTATTGGGGCGCTGAGGTTTGAGAACAATTTCTTGGCTGAGAAGACCAAGAAGCTTGAAGCAGAGCTATGTCAAGTCAGAGCTCAAATGGAAAGGACTTCAAGTGCTAAGCTGGATGAGATGCTAAGCATTTAGAAATCTGCTTCAGATCGAACAGGTTTAGGGTATGGACTTTCTTCCTCTAATACTGCTTCTTTTAGTACGACTGTTTTTGTTCCTCCTGCTAATAATATTAAAACTGAGAACAATGAGATTAAAACTGAATTAGCTAGTGAGAACATAGACAATGGTAAATCTATCTTAGGAGCACCCTCTAAGCTTGAGAAGAAAGATGTTAAAAACCCTAGGGCTAAGAAGGCTAACTCTCAAAGCCTAAACAAAAGAAGCAGCATCTTTGTCATCATTGTGGAGCTACCGGTCATACTCGACCAAATTGCTACAAGTGGCTTGCCACTCAACAGAGCAATGGCATGATAGCATCTGAGAACCAAAATCAGCTTCAATCCTCTCTTGCTCCCCTTGGAGATCTTCTCAAAGCTTTCATGTTCCTTTCAAACTTGAACGGTTTTAATTCTTCCCTTTCACTGCCGGTTCAAGGGTTTGCTAGACGGAAAGGTTCTTCCAAGGTGTGGAAGGAAAAGGGTTCCAAGTGATTCTGTCACTTTTCTCTCTCTCTTCTTGTTTTTGTGTGTGCATTACTTATTTGTTTTGCTTTCAAGTTTTAAGTCAGTCTAGTTTTTATGCTTTGGGTGTTTAACATGTTTTTGTTTGGTTATTTTTTAGTTTTGTTTTCTTTTGTTTTTTTTTTAATATATAAATAAATAAATAAAAATTGAAAAATCAGAAAAATACAAAAACAGTGTGTGTTGTGTGTACATTGGTACTTGTGTACCTTGAATGGCCATTGAAACAAAGTCTTCTAAACTTTGTATCATTTGTAGTTTAGATGAGCATCTCTATGCACAACTAAGCAAGTGAACTTTGTGGCTCATGTTTGTGATGAGTAAGATTAAGTTGTCTCTTATACTTAACACTCATATCACTCTTTTTGATGGGAAGGACTAGAAAATCCTAAGAGAAAGGCATAAATAACCATCTTATCACTGTTGCCCGCCAATCATAATATGATATCTGTATGCTTCGCATAGCAAAAGTGCAGTGTCAATGACATTTGTGTGCTTAGGCATAGCAAAATTAAAATGTCAAATATCATTGGGTATTTATTTTCTCTCTCTAATATGCCCATGCATGATATGCTTAAAAGAAAAATATGCAAAGAAAAATCAAAAGCAAAAAGATCAAAAATGCTTTAAACATGATTGCAAGCGTTTATTCTAGGAGATGTGGGAATTATAGGATGTACCTCGAAGGTGATAGTCCCCATTAAGCAGTTATGATTGTGTATGAGTCAAAACGATTTTCTCATATCTCAAATCGTCATAACATGTATACACATATGCAATCTTGCGATGTTTTTCACACACAACACGCAATATTCTTTGCTATTCTTGATACATGTGCAGGTATAATGTGATTTGGCCATCACGAGGTTTTACATGTGTTAATGTATGCTTACTAAACTGTCTTGACTTGTTTTTGAAATATAAAATTGGTTAGACTTGTTTAGTGTGTATGTGTTTTTGAAGATCCATGTGCTTAATTTTTTAATTGAGAGATGATTTTTGAGAGCTTAATATGTTGTTTGGATGGTTGGTTGAGTTGCATGTTGGATTGCATTCATGTCTGTGTTTTTCACATCTCGAAAAACTGCTTTTAAAAGTTGGCTCGACACCTCCTCGATAGCTAGCTATCTGTTGAGCTTCCTAAGCTTTTTCTTATCGCAATCTCGCCAGCACCTCGATACCTGGTGGATTGATCGAGATTGGGTCTGCATCCTCGATAGCTTCTCGACACCTGGTGGATCGATCGAGCTTCTATTCTTGATTCTGATGTGTTGTTCCTCGATACCTCCTCGACACCTCAGTTGTCGACGAGCATTTCCTCGACACCTCCTCGACAGATACCTCAATACCTCTCGATACCTGCATCTGTTGAGCTTTACTGCCAGCACTATATAAGCCCCCTGTGCGATCCGAAACTCATTTCCTTCGATCTCTCTCTCGATACTTCTCTATTTTCTCTCCCAAAACACTCTAATCTCACTTCAATCTTGGTTCCTCAAGGATTCTTCAAGATTTTTCAAGTTTTTCTTTACTTGGTAAGCTTCTAATCCTTTCACATTCATGCATTTCATGTTTTGAAACCTAGGTTTTGGGGTTTTTATAAAAATTTTGGGGTTTTTCAGAATTGATGAGTTTTTATTGAAATTTTGGGATGGGTTTTCACTTAAATGAGTTTAAAACCTCATACATTGCATCACATTAGCATTATAATGATATTGTCATGCATTTAAATGTGTGCTAAATGTTTGTGTGCTGATAAATTTGGATTGGGCTGAGCCCATGATGCAATTTCTTTTGCATGTCACATGTTCATGCATTTCCCATGCATACATACTCTTTTTCAATATACTTGTTATATTTGATTTTGCTTGGGACTTTTCTGATTGTAATTCTTTCTCTCCCTTTCTGTTAGTTTACGTTAGTCGTGTCTATGGCACCTAAGCGTAAATCCACTCCAGCCCGGAACCCTCCTCATTCCTGTGCTTATTCATCATCTGATCCTACTCTATCTTATATCCGGTTCTGTGATGATGATGTCTTTAAGACATTTTCGGAGAACTTTTCTAGACGAGGCATTCATTCGGAACGCCAAGTCGTTTTGTCGGACTTTGCCAACACCGACCTTCCCTCTATCATTCACAGTAGGGGATGGGAGTCACTGTGTGACGTCCCAGTCACCTGTCCTCTTGTGCTTATCTAGGAGTTTTACTCCAACATTCATGGGATTGATCGATCAGTACCTCTTTTCTTCACTCGCGTTCGAGGTACACGCATTCCTATCACACCGCAACTTGTTGTGGATGTGTTTCGGGTTCCTAGGATAGAGTTTCCTAACTATCCTAGTTGTGAGCGTCTCAGGACTGTGTCCAGGGATGAGCTCATGTCTGCTTTTTGTGAGCGCCCTTCTGCTTGGGGTGAGCGTTTGTTTACACCATGTCGACCTTTTGCTAAAGGTCCTAGATTCATGAACATGCTGATGACCTTTGTTTTGCATCTACTCTCTCACTATAACTCCATTACAGAGCCTCGTGCTCGATTTTTGTTCTCGCTTCTTGAACATCTTACTATAGATTTTCCTTCTCATTTCATTCTGTCTATTATAGATGTTCATCTAGATTCGGCGTTCGTGATAAGCTCATCTTTGCTTCCGCTGTCACGAGGATCTTACACCATTTTTCTGTTCCTTTTCCCTCTTCCGACTATTTTACCATCATATGTGCCATAGATTACGTTACTGTTAAACGTAGTGAGGCCCAACTTCGGTCGCGGCAATCGGATTTAGCAGCTCCTCCCTCCCATTCAGCTCCATCCCGTTTTGCTCCATCCACATTCGCTCCTCCTTCTTCTTCGGGCGATGTGACTTTAGGAGACATCATGGCGCAACTGCAGCGCATGGATGCTCGCCTAGATACACTCTCTACGGAGTTGTATCAGGTGAACGTTCGTGTCGGTCGTATTGCACGGTGACAGGCGTCCATGGGTGGTTTTGCTCATGAGGTTACTCCTTCACCACCTTCTCCCGTGGCTTCTGATTCTGAGGATGAGGATGATGATGATTGTGATGATGATGATGCTTCAGATGATGCTGATGGCGATGCTAGCTCTACCGATGAGATGTCTACTTGACACTCTTACCCTTTGTCATTCGTGACAAAAAAGGGGAGTAGTTTTGGTATGAGAGTAGTCTATCTTAGGGAGGAGAGTTAGTATAAGACCATTTTTGTTAGGGGGAGTGTTGACATATTTTGAGGGATGTAGTGAGGATAGTATGTATCTCTTCTTTTCTTTCTTTTTAGATACATTACTCTTGTACATGAGGTCTTGTGACCATTTATAGAACATACATTGTACTTATCTCTTTCTTTATATTGATGTATGTTTTTCTTTCACCTACCCTTTCATGTGTTGTTTCTTTTCTCCTTTTATACACATGTTTCTTATACTTGTATGCAATCTATTATTTCTGTTTTGATGAGTTTTTTTTTTTTAAATGTTTCAAAAATACAAGTTGTCAAAGTCTACTTGCCATAAACTCTCTTCTTGCAAAGTTTTTCAAGAGTTTGTGCTAAGATAGATTTTATTGTATTCAACAAGTGAATATGAGTTGAGTAATTTATGACTTCTCTCATATGTTCATTTGTTTGTTGAGGTTTTGTCACAGATTGCCAAAGGGGGAGATTGTTAGGACATATGTGTTTCACATGTTAAGAACATATGTCATGATTTTATGTAATTGACTTATCCTTTGACAAAACGCACTTTACTTGTATTTTGGTAGATTTAGGATGTGTTTAAATATTTCAAGAAACCATGTTTCAAGATCAAGTATTGAAGCCATCAAGTCTGTCCAAGAAAACAAGTTCATAGTGCAAAATCATTAAAGCTCGACAGCTGTATCTATCGAGCTTAAGAAAGCTGTTCTACATTCGGTGTGCTCGACAGCTACTCGACACCTTCTATCTGTTGAGGTTTAAGATTCTCAGAATTTCAATATGATTTTCTTGGGATCCGTGAATTTGTCTTTGGGTTTTCTTTTTCTCCTAACCCTAGACATATAAAAGGATCAATTTAAGGGCTGTCAAAGTGTTCACAAGTTACACAAGTTTTGAGCAAACTCTGTTCAAGCAAATTGTGACCGGAGATGAAGTTCTTGCCCTAGTTCATCTCTTTCTCTTGAAAAAGTTGCTGTGTATGTGCACTGTAGGGTTTTGTGACCAAGCATCTTCTTGATCTTCATTGTGTGGATGAACTGAAAAACTTTGCAACCAACAACCTTTTTAGTTGGTGATTGAAGTCGCGTACTGGGATTTGCGCAATTAGTTAGTCACGTACTTGGGAGTCGTGCATCGAAAGGGGAACTGTCATTACAGAACAAGTCCAATTGGGTATTGGGTAAGGGTTCAACTGTAGGTTGGTAAGGTACTTGGGATTCCTTTACTTGTAACCGCTTGTTGTGAAAATAGTGAAGTTTCGAGAGTGGTGACCTGAAAATCACCCGGAGGGATTTTTGCTGTTAGGTTTTCCCCATTCGTAAACAAATCACCGTGTTATTTATTTTCTGCTGCATTATTAGTTTATTGGTGATTTGTTTGTGCTACCACGCGTTTACATGATAAATTGATTAATTAATAACTTGGCTAATTAATTAATTAATTTCTATTACAAGGGGTCATTCAATTTGTGGCCTATCACCACCCAATGTGTTTTCCTAACTTCCCCCTTATAACCCCACCAGAACTTCCGAATTAGAGATTCAAAATTCTTGCATGAACTTTTAGGGAGTTTAAAACAGCCCATGGTGAAAGTGGGCAATGCTTGAAGGATGTTGACATCTCATTTTGCAACCCGCATTTAACCTCACTTGGAGGATAAAAGGGTAATTTTTCCTTGGAAATATGCATCTTGATTCTGGTTATTAGATCCTTAATCTCATTCTACCAAAATGATCTTGATGTTGTAACGATCAAATCGATTGGTCATAAGCTTTAATTGGACCACCAGATTGAAAATTATCATCAAATCAAGTTTTAATGGCTAAGATGCACAATCACAAATCGAGTTCGACTATATGTGATTATGAACAATTGATTTCAATTTTTTATAAGTGTAATAAATTTGAGATCAATGATGTGTCATAATTTGATTGGTTAAGACTACATTTTATGGTGAGGTTGCATATACCTAATTAATTAGATAGTTAAATATTAATTATTCAATGAGTAATTTGTGCAATTATCTTTTAATTAGAGAAAATTTGGAACCAATTAAGTCTGAAATGGGAGTGATTGAAGTCATTTAATGTTAATTGGGAGCTAATTTGGGATCTATTAATGTTAATTGTGCTGAAACCATTTTCTAACAAATGACCTCTGCTCACCATTTCATCGATATCTCTCAAAATATTTTGAATCTGTGAATGAGGTTAATTTTCCCAGAAACTAGACATCCAGGGCTTCAATTTGAGTACAAGAACGAGACAATTCCTATCAGAATTGAGTCAGATATGATTTTTTGAAGTTGGCTCTACAGGCTGTTATAGCAACTACCGGAAAACCGATTTTTAGCTTGCTCCTCACTCCCACCAATCTCTCCATTTAATGCACCAGATTTTCCCCAAAGTTAAAATGAGGTCTAGGTTCATGATTCTTTGTCAACCCTCATTAAATGGCTTTTCATTCATATTTCCTCTACCACTACTATATAAACTCTCCCTCTCCTTCATTCCAAGACAAAAAAAACACCTCTCTTCTCCTCTCTTGAGTTCTAGGAAGTTGAGTAGTCTTGTCATATCTTGGTTTTCTTGAGACTCAAGGTATTGAGTGAGACACACTCTTCCTTTCTTAACTCTTCCTTTCCTCCACCCTTAGGACCTCCCTCAAGAGTCTCCTCCTCCACCATATAAATCTTGCATGAAGGTATAATCCCTTTCTCTAATTATATATATATATTGCCATGATGTGAATTTAAGATTAAAGCATGATAGTAATTATTTAAATTCTCTTGAATATGTTTGAATGTTCTTAATTGTTCTTATGTGTTCTTCATGTTCTTGGTTGTTCATCACATGTTCATGCATAACACTAGTTTTAATCTTAAATCCATATCAAAAATATGAAAAACATGTTCATTTCATAATTCTTTCAAATTCTTGAATTTAGGATATCATCACCCATACACATTCATTAGAATTTATTTTTCAATCCAAATGCAATGCTTAATAAATTGAATTAGGGTTTATCATATGCACACACATTAAATTCAACATGCAAATTGATTGATAGCATATTAGATGATGTGATATGAATGTTGGCCACCATAGTCTAGAAGACCGGTTTCACCGAGTAAGGTGGGTGCCTAAGACCTTCCCACCTTGTAACATAGCCTCCGAACTTAGATCAATGGTTGATAGACCAATGCTTATCCTTGTAATTTTAAATTTTTAGATTGTAACTAGGAAACAAAGTCATGTACTTTATCTTAGATTGTATCTAGGACCAAAGCCATGTAATTTCCTATGATCAATGTAAATTCAATTTCAAATTAATAAAATGAGGAACTTTTCAATTTTGGTTTTCTTATTTATTCCAATAATTAAATAAGTGACGACTCTATTGTTAAACCCTTAATCTAAAAGGGAAAATATAACTAGTCGAACTTCCATTTTGAGAGGCAATAACACAACTCCACTCATTCACGTGGGTTTGGCCCAACACATCATAAAAAATAGGCCAAGGGCGCAGTCTCTCATAGTGGCGACTCCACTGGGGAGATTGAGGGCTTAGCTTCAATTAGATTATGGTGGCCAACCATGTCATTGTTTGTTTATTAATTTTTTGTATGTAATATGTCTAATATGTCATTATTTTGCATGTCATCCATCATTTGCTTGAATGAGATTTATTTTATTTGTGTGCTAGCCCGGAAGCCCGGTAGTATTAGTCATGGATTGTGGTCTTCCTGAGACTCACATACCCAGCGATAAACCTACCACCCACCGCGACAAGGATCATCATGGTTAAGCCATGGTGATTCATAAGGACAAACTGTATTGTTCGGACCAACGCGGCACTCCTAGCGTCATAAGTTGGGAGGTACAATGTCCTAACTTGTGGGGACCTTTAACCTACCTTCTACCCATGTTGTAATGACCAATAGAACTTACCTTTAGGTTGGTCCATGTAAAGTGCATTGCATTACACATGTGTATGGATGTTGTTTGAACCATGATGACTCAAGTCCAATGCTTGAGCCCATCATAATTGTTTGAACCTTGTATGCTATGAATGAACTCAAGCCGAAAAGCCTATAATTGAACTCTACTTGGTATGGAAGCCCATACTTTTTTCTTGAATCATTCCAAGCCCAACACTTGAGCCCATCAAAAGTGTATACGCATGATCAACATTAAAGGCCAAAAGCTCACAAGATGCATGCCTTCCAAGTGTAAGCCCAAGTTCAAGCAAATACCAAAAGATCATGATCAAGGTTCAAGCCTTCCAAGTGTAAGCCCAAGCCATTTTATCATAATCAAGGTTCAAGCATACCAAGTCTCAAGCATCTTAAATGGACCAAGAAGAATCAAGTAGCCCAACTTTGGCTCACTCCACATTTGGTTTGCAACATCATGGTTAAGCTTAAAGTTTGTTTGTTTATTCCATGTTTCTATGTTACTTTGAATTCTAAAAATCCATGTAGCATTTGATGTACTTTGTTAAAAAAAAAAAAAAAATTCCAAATGAGAAAGTGTTTGGACTAGGGGCATTGGGCCTTTGAGTCATTAAAAAAAAAGAAAAAGAAAAAATCTTTGAACTAGGACCATTGAACTTCCTAGTGACTTTTTCAAAAAGACCCATTTTTTTTCTTTCAAGATTTAAAAAAGAAGAAAAAGAAGAAGTCTCATTTTCAAAATGGTACATGAGGATCCCTTGGACAAAACATTTTCTAAATCTCATGTTGAGGAGGAGTTGACCTTGTAGCTTTGAAGCTAATTGATAAAGCTCTCCTAGAAGACATGAAAGACAGGTAGAGAATTCATTAAGCTAAACATAAGAGATCATCAAAGAAAAATGAGTTTTCACTCAATCAAGGAAAGAGAAATGAAATTCCATCAATGTGAGAGAAAACAAAATGTGCATCAAGTTTGAAGAACCTAAAATTCATCATACCAAGAAGAGTAGAAGGTTCATCCAAAAGAAAGTTCATCAAAAAAGGAAAAAAATTCATCAAGCACAAAAAGATGCAAGTGCATCGAGGCAAGAAAGAATTCTAGAGAGTGCATCAAAATGACCAAAAATCATTAAGCTGAGAAAAACAAAGAGGGAAAAATGTCCCCAAAAGTCCATTCAATCAAGAGATGAAAGACAAAAAAAATAAATAAATAATAAAAAATACCCGGTAGGCTGAAAGCCCAAAAAGGCGGTCTAGGCAAAAGTTAGGGCCAATTAAAAGAAAAAGGGGTAAATCCTACCAAGTGGAAACTTGAAGATGCAACCTAAAAAAAAAAAAGGATTTTACTAGATGAAAGTCTAAATGTATGATTCAAGAGGAATGAGAATAAAAACAAATGTTGATACAAGTGATCAATGAAGACTAGTGAGAAGATGACAAAGAAGAAATGGGAAAACTCCTCCAATACTTGATTTTTGAGTAATGCATACTTGGGAGAACATCATAGGGAATTTTGAGCCTTTTATATCTTTCATTTCATAAACCAAACCCGGCCTACATTATAGCCATGAGTAAAGACCTCCTTGAAGTCTTGCTAATTGTAGGCGTATCTTAAACTCTAATAATATTTTTCCCTTGAATTAAAAGGAAAAATTCTTAAAATTGTAAAACCCCACAGGATGATATGTTCGAGGACAAAATTTCTCAAACTCTCAAATCCTCAAAATGACTTAAAAGAACCTCGAAACCTGGAGCACTCTCCTTGTTTGCACCCAACAATGTGATTCATAATCATTATCACATTTCATTTATTGATTGCCTTTGGAGACTTAATTTAACGATGTTCAAAAGGATGAAGCAAATTTGATTACATGAGTTTAATGATCTTGATCCTTCCTAATTAAAGAGATTTGTTTGATTCTCAAACACTTTGATTTGCCAAAATGGTTGTTCAAAGGATCACCTCTTGTTCATAAAATTAAAAAAAAAAAAAAAACTTTTTTCAAAATCCATTTCTCTTGAACTACGTCTTTACCTGATCCTCTATGAAAGAGGTACGTAGGCAGCCTTGTAGAGGCTCGGTCCTAATCACCCAAACAACCTTGTGGAGCAAAGTCAAAACAATGTGACAAAATTGTTTGGGTGCAAGTTAGGCTAAGCCCATTTGTTTTGCATTAGGCATGCTTAAAATTAGGGCATTAGCCTATTTATATTGTATGCAGATATGTCCTTCTTGCATGAAAGCAGGTTTTCATTTGACGCATCATTCCATATGTGTATATATATATATATATATATATTTGTAAACATGTCCACATTAGGGGCATTGGCCCAACTTTTTTCATGATAATTGGTTTCTAACAAGTTAGAGAAAGAAAGCCATTTTGCTGGAACCAATGATGGTGGACCGTGATCTTCTTTCATGTTCCCTAATGGTTGCAACATCAAATGAACTCAACTTCAATCTAAGCATGGAATATGCCCCAAACTAGGGGCATTGGGAATTAAGCAAGGACTTATCCAGCAATCCGCATCGACTTCCAGTCAAAGTTATTCTCATTCAAAGGATAGGTTTTTCAAAAAAAAAAAAAAAAAAAAAAAAAAAAAAAAAAAGAAGAAGAAGATAAAATTTTCAAAAAAAAAAAAAAAAGATTTTCAATTTAAAAAAGAAAAAGAAAAAAAAAAGATTTCCATATCTTTCAAAAAAAAAAAAAAAAAAGAGAGAGAGAAGAAAAGAAAAGACAGAATTTTCAAAAAGCCTTGGGACTAGGGGCATTGGGCTCGTACTTCTTAGGTTACCATAAAAAAAAAAAAATCATCAATCAAAATTTTCAATTCCTTTATAACCTCTGGGAAACACATCCAAATTCAAATCCATTGGACCTCTAGGAAGTACGTCCAAACTTCAAACCATCGAACCTCTGGGAAACACGTCCAAAATTCAAATCCATCGGACCTCTGGGAAGCACGTCCAAACTTCAAACCATCGGACCTGACCTCTGGGAAGCACATCTAAACTTCAAACCATTGGACCTCTGGGAAGCACGTCCAAAATCCAATTCCATCGAACCTCTGGGCAAATTCAAATCCATCAGACCTTTGGGAAGCACGTCCAGAATCAAACCATTGGACCTCTAGGAAGCACGTCCAAATTCAATTCCATCGGACCTCTAGGAAGTATGTCCAAACTTCAATCTATCGAATCTCTGGGAAGCATGTCCAAAATTCAATTTCAATGGACCTCTGGGAAGCACGTCCAAATTTCAAACCATCGGACATCTGGGAAGCACGTCCAAATTTCAAATCCATCGGACCTCTGAGAAGCACGTCCAAATTCAAATCCATCGGACCTCTATGAAGCATGTCCAAACTTCAAACCATTGGACCTCTGGGAAGCATGTCCAAACTTCAAAACTATCAGACCTCTAGGAAGCACGTCCAAATTCAATTCCATCGGACCTTTAGGAAGTACGTCCAAACTTCAATCCATCAGACCTCTAGGAAGCACGTCTAAAATTCAATTTCAAAGGACCTCTGGGAAGCACGTCCAAAATTCAATTTCAATGGACCTCTGGGAAGCACATCCATATTTCAAATCCATCAGACCTCTGGGAAGCACATCCAAATTCAAATCCATCGGACCTCTGGGGAGCACGTCTAAACTTCGAATTCATCGGACCTCTGGGATGCACGTCCAACTTCAAATCCATCGAATCTCTGGGAAGCACATCCAAAATTCAATTCCATCGGACCTTTGGGAAGCACGTCCAAAATTTAAATCCATTGGATCTCTAGGAAGCATGTCCAAACTTCAAACCATTGGACCTCTAGGAAGCACGTCCAAAACTTCAAATCCATCGGACCTCTGGGAAGCATGTCCAAAATTCAAGATCACGACTGAAATCCTCATTTTGTCTTGACCACTGGTAAGCATGTCTTGTACTCATTTTTTTTTTCCCAAAAAAACAAAAATAGGCTGCATGTATGAAATATGTTTGGACCTAATCCTCTCACCAAGAGGTACGTAGGCAATCTCCCCTGAGATTCGGTCTACATTTTGATCCATTACATGACGGTCCGCATTATTATTTGCATTCACCACGATTAAATACTGATTGCAAAGTTAGGTGTCTTTTTCATACATTGACATTTGCTCTTCAAGCTCTGTCAATGAGGGGCATTTTGTTGATAGCTCATTTTACGATCCGCATTTAACTTCACTTGGAGGTAAAAGGGTAATTTTGCCTTGAAAATATGCATCTTGATTCTGGCCATTAGCTCCATAATCTCATCCTACCAAAATGATCTTGGTGTTGTAACTATCAAATCGACTGATCATAAGCCCTAATCGGACCACCAGACTGAAAGTTATCATCAAATTAAGTTTTAATGGCTAAGATGCACTATTGCAAATTGAGTTTGACTATATATGATTATGAACAATTGATTTTAATTTTTTATAAGTGTAATCAATTTGAGATCAATGATGTGTCATAATTTGATTGGTTAGGACTACATTTTATGGTGAAGTTGCATACATCTAATTAATTAGATAGTTAAACATTAATTATTTAATGAGTAATTTGTGCAATTGTTTTTTAATTAGAGTAAATTTGGAACCAATTAAGTCTGAAATGAGAGTGATTCATGAAGCCATTTGATGTTAATTAGGAGCTAATTTGGGACCTATTAATGTTAATTGTGCTGAAACCATTTTTTAACAAATGACCTCTGCTCAGCATTTCATCGATATCTCTCAAAATATTTTGAATCTGTGAATGAGGTTAATTTTCCCAGAAACTAGACATCTGAGGTCTCAATTTGAGTACAATAATGAGACAATTTCGATCAGAATTGAGTCAAATATGATTTTTCGAAATTGGCTCTACAGGCTGTTACAGTAGCAATGGGAAAACCGAATTTTGGCTTGCTCCTCACTTCCACCCATATCTCCATTTAATGCACTAGATTTTCCCCAAGGTTAAAATGAGGTCTAGATTCATGATTCTTTGTCAACCCTCATTAAATGAAATTCCATTCATATTTTCTCCACCACTACTATAAAAACTTTCCTTCTCCTTCATTCCAAGACAAAAAAAAAAAAAAAAAAAAAAAAAAAAAACCCCTCTCTTCTCCTCTCTTGAGTTCTAGGAAGTTGAGTAGTTTTGTCATATCTTGGTCTTCTTGAGACTCAAGGTATTGAGTGAGACTCACTCTTCCTTTCCTAACTCTTCCTTTCTTCCACCCTTAGGACCTCCCTCAAGAGTCTCCTCCTCCACCATATATATTTTGCATGGAGGTATAATCCCTTTCTCTAATTGGTTTTTTTATTTTTTTATTTTTTTTTAAATTTTTTATTGCCACGATGATAATTTAAGATTAAAACATGATAGTAATTATTTTAATTCCCTTGAATATATTTGAATGTTCTTAAATGTTCTTATGTGTTCTTCACATGTTCCTGGTTGTTCATTACATGTTCATGCATAACACTAGTTTTAATCTTAAATCTACATCAAAAATATGAAAAACATGTTTGTTTCATAATTCTTTCAAATCTTTGAATCTAGGATATCACCATCCATACACATTTATTAGAATTTATTTTTCAATCCAAATGCAATGCTTAATAAATTGAATTAGGGTTTATCACATGCACACACATTAAATTCAACGTGTAAATTGATTGATAGCATATTAGATGATGTGATATGAATGTTGGCCACCATAGTCTAGAAGACCGATTTCACCGAGTAAGGTGGGTGCCTAACACTTTCCCACCTTATAACATAGCCTCCGAACTTAGATTAAGGGTTGATAGACCAATGCTTATCCTTGAAATTTTAAATTTCTAAATTGTAACTAGGAAACAAAGTCATGTACTTTATCTTAGATTGTATCTAGGACCAAAACCATGTAATTTCCTATGATCAATGTAAATTCAATTTCAAATTAATAAAATGAGGAACTTTTCAATTTTGGTTTTCTTATTTATTTCAATAATTAAATAAGTGACGACTCTATTGTTAAACCCTTAATCTAAAGGGGAAAATATAACTAGTCGAACCTCCATTTTGAGTGGCAATAACACGACTCCACTCATTCACGTGAGTTTGGCCCAACACATCATAAAAAACAGGCCGGAGGCATGGTCTCTCACAAAGGACCACTTTTATTAGTACTTCCTTACCGCCTTGTGATAATAGTCTTCTTTCCACCCTTGCATTTTATGCTAGATCCGTTCTCGAATGTAACTGAAGCTTTGCTTTTTTGCTCTACCAACAAAAGATAGAAGGTCGAGATATTTTTCATAATTGGAAGTGACTGCTACCCCTAGGAGAGTTTTAATGTTCACCTGCATATGATGATCAGTGTTGGGATGAAAAATTGTTGAGTGTTGCCTCGGTTGATTTGCTGGCTTGAAGCTTTTTCATATTGATACAAGATATTGAGGATAGTGCTACACTTTTGTGTATTTGCCCAACAAAAGGGCAAACTATCATTTGTAATTAACAAGTGTGAGACCTTTGGACCTGCACTTCAAAGAGAGACTCCTCGAATTAAGCCGAATTGTTCAACTTACTATATAAGTGAATGTAATCCCTCTGCACACGAGAAATAAATAAGGTGATAAATGTTCCTCTTGGCAAAGACCTCTATTAGGGGTGAAGTTGTCACGTCCCAAACACGATACCCGAATTTGTGACCATGACCGACATGTTAGTATCAAGCCTAAACATGGTATTAACAAGAACTAACTAAACATTTTACAAAAGCTTTTACAAAAGCTTCCCTCTTTCTTTTCATTCTTATTTTTTTTACTTCTTGAGATAACTTTTCACTTAATATTCAGAGCATCTACATTGTACTTCAACCGATAACACAATCCACCAGTTATTCAATTTCTGAATTTCACATGATACATCTCTTAATACTTTAAGGTACACAACTTTCATTAGATCCTAAAATATACAATACTACAAAGTTAAACATCAAATGCTAATTTGGGATCTATGCATTAAAACTAAAATCAGCTTCTTCCAAAACTTAACTAAGGCTCCCTTTGTTCCAAAATAAAACTTGTTGACTGAAAGAGTGGAAGGGTGAGCTAAATAGCTTAATAAGGGTAAGATACATAAAAATTTAATAAAAATGCATGTAAATCAAATAATTTCATTCTATAAATATTCAAATTGGAGAACATCTTTTCATGCATAATATTTTATACTATTCATAATAATAACTTATATGCTTTTCATAGGTAAATAATTGTTCTCCTTTTCTTATTAGAATAATATTACCAAAACCTTTTTGATTGAACTTCTTTCATTTCTTACAAAGTCACCAAATATAATATTGATTGTTAAAATCATATACATACATACATATATATATATATATATATATATATTCTCGTTACAAAATAATCATTTTAACTTAAATCAGATAATTGGTAATCTTGTCTTGAACTAGAAACATCTTGACAAATAAGAAAGAATTTTCTTTATAATCTTCTTCTCGTAAAATATTATAACTTTCATAGTCATAAAACTTAATGTTTCATAAAGAACAAATATTTGATACCTCTTTAACATAAATGTGTACTTTCATCAGAAGCTTTATTTTTAAAGTACAACAGAACTTCAGAAACTTTTATCTTTAAGGAACAACTTTTCTTTTCATCAGAACTTCTTCTTTTCATGAGAGCTTTTAACTTTTCACAATACATTTAAACAAAATCATTCTCTCATGATTAATAACATAATATAGCTGTTCATAAATAATATATTGGTTAGTCCATATCTGATAAATCTGTACTTATTTGGGAGGCTTCTAGCACTATTGTGCTAGGCATCCAGTATTCCCCACAATGACAGGGATTCTCAAAATCATATCATAATACATATCTTCAACTATGGGGGTCGGTTGGCATCCTCCACAAGTTGGTCGTAACCAACAAGGGTGGGTACAGCAGAGCCAGTTCCACTTTTAATGGCCAATTAGATAATATTTTTCATGAAAAGCCAGTAATTAAACCCCTATTGGCTGAGTTTAGATCACTAGAGGATATAACCCGAAAACATTTCATACTTATACATCATACTGAAATTCATAGCTTCCATAACATTTTATAATAAAAGCATTTCCATTGTTTTCTTTAAACATCATATTCGTGGAATTAGTTATAGCACCAATATGCTTAAATCATATACATAAGGTTTCGAGAACTCACTAACATATCTTTGTTTGAAACATGATTATATGTCATATCTCTAATAAAAAACCTTTTAATGCATAATATATTTTAAAATAACCTCATGACTTACCAAATGCTCATATAACTTATCCCTTACCTGAAACCAGAGGAACCGAGAGCCTAAAGTCAAAGGAGCTTAGACTTAGGTACTGGTAACACCTAAACCAAATATCAAAACTTATTACTATTAATTGTTCCTTATTATAAACTTACATATTTATCTCAAAGCCTATCTCTTAAAATCCAGGGAATCTTAATTCCACCTTAACGTGGTTCCCACAAACATATTATGCACACATCAACAAATGATATGCCAAACTAAAGAAAAACCATAATTTTTATATTTATATCATATCTCTAGAGGAGCCAACTTCATTTCAAGATGTGTTTGAGATTAGGGCAATAATGCATGCATAAACATAAAATCTTTTAAGCATGGTCATGTAACCATATACACTCATACAACACAATGAAAAAGACAGTAACATGAAAAAGCATTAGAATGGTTTAGAACCCCTCCTTTGAGTACTAAACCTTAAATCAAGTTATACAAAATTTATCTATAATCCAGACTTACCAAAAGATAAGCATATTAAATTATACCTCAAAACATTCATCCTAACTTTAGAATTAAATTCTCAAAGTCAAAGTTATCCTTTACTATTTACTGCCCATTTCAGCAGCATATGTCTCATTTGTAAAATATAAATGGGTTATCTAAACATATCCAATTTTCATGAAATTTTATGTAGCCACTCATCTAGATGTCTAGTAGATACCATATCAATTTCAGAGTCAAATCATAAAGTCATGATTTATTAAAAACCATAAAAGACAACATACTCAAATTTGTCCTGATAGAATTTCATGCAACTTAAAAATTAAACTATTATTTTTATATTGATCCAAATGCTGTAAGACCACTTCCATTAGAACCATGTGTCTTAGAATTCATAAAAAATACTCCTAGTATCAATTTAATACATAATTTATCATAAATAAACACAGAATCTATCACATAGGCAGCTTTGAAACATTTTCTTGTAAAATCATAAAATGATTGCAAACAGTCCTATTATCATATGGGGATTTTTATACACTCATTATGCATGTTTGAAAACACTTATATAGTCATTTAACCATTTATAGAAAAATTACATACAACAAAAATCTCAGCAGTAACATCAAAAGTACTCATCCTAACAAAAACCCTAATCTACCTTCAACAAACTATCAACACAGTTTCAAAGCTTCTTAAAACACTATATATATATATATATATATATATATATAGATTTACAAGTTCATGATTTCCTAATTTCACAAACCACAAATACCATTACTAAAAATCCCATGAAGAAATTATGGATTCTAAGGTGAGAGTAGCTAGACCCTTACCAAGTTTCTGGTTCTTGAGGGGAAAATAGAAATAGAATCACTCTTGTATGAAAGGATTTCCCTTTCCTAGTGGATGAACGCGAAAGTATGAGAAGCAGAGAGCTTGAGAGAGTCTTTGAACTTTCTAGTTTCTTTGAGAGAGTATGAAGAAGAAATTATATGGAGCTTTATTTTTCTTTTGAGGTGTTGACCCGTGGGTTTGAGAGAAAAGACTTAAGAGAGCTTCTAGCTCTTTTCTTAAAGAAAAGAGAGCAAAGTGAGGGGAGAATTCTGATTTATGTGGATTCATGGGAAATAGAGGGGTAAAGAGCTTCTTGGATGTTCTAGTTGCTTGAGAAAGTCAAAGAAGAGATGAGGTGGAGCTTGTTCATTGCATGACCAGCCAAGTGTTGGTCTTTGGGTTTGTCAACATGCATGAAACTTTGGCATTATGTGTTGAATTTCCATTGGTTGCATGTGTGGGTGGAATTTCCACTATTACAACTCATGCATCACACCTAATTAAAACACCAACTATGTATGTAATAACTTAAACCAATTAATATAGTTTTGTACATACTTAGTATGTATATTCATAATACAACTAGCCATTCAATTATTTATAATCTTTACAATACTTATTCAAAGGCATTATAATATAATATGTTTATTAAATACTCTTCTATTAATTATAGAAAGAAAGTGGCTTACAATAATAATTAACCACTTAAACACAAAGTTTAACTATAAAGTTTGGTCGGGGTGTTACAGAAGTGACCATGTGGTTTGCCATGTACCAAAATAGAGAAAGAAATAGAGCGGATACAAGAACTAATAAGGGAAATCCACCTATTTGCAAAGCCCAATTTCTCCATTAATTTTTCTAGGAAAATCCATTCTACTCTATCATATGCTTTACTCATATCGAGCTTAAGGGCCCTAAACTTTGCTTCACCTTTTCTCTTGGTTTTAAGGTGATGGAGCATTTTTGAAACAATTTTGTACAAGACATTACAATTTTTCCGATCAAATATTGGCTTGGGTAGCTTGAAAGCCTTTATATTCCAGCAAACTCTCCTTTTCCCTCTATCTAAACTCCATCTAAACTGACCATAAACATTAAGGTTCCTCAATTAAACCGACTTAAAAGCTATATAGGGGCAACCTCTTTTTTATTAGCTAGTCTTCTGTACTTGAATGAAATTTTAGAGTATTTCCAATAATAAACAATATGGATTTTGTTAACAATGTTTTAAGAGCAATGATTTTTTCCTTAAAAAAAAGAAGAGCAATGGTTAAAATGGAATTAATAATTTATTAAATATTAATTTTATACATTTTTCAAAAAATAAAATTATGTTGTACAAATATATCCAAAAAAAGCATACACAACCATAATAAATTTGTGCATATAAGCCAAAATTTTATTAACACGTGTAATTTGTCAATACATTTCATTACAAAGATAAAAATAGCACAAGCAATTTGATTCTCTTTTCTTCTCTAGACAAAGAAAGCCAAGAGTGTAGACCCACAAAATTTGAAATAAACTTTCATGATGACTTAAAATCTAAATAAAAATTCGAAGCTAGTTAAGTTTATGACAAGAATAAGATTAATTGTACATGCCATGACGGGAGATGAATACTTTGTAACTATAAAAGTCCTTCAAAAAAGAAAAGAGCACACACATTATATTATAATTCTCATTCTCCGTTATATATATAATCTTGGGTTGTTATTGCATAGCCCTGACTATATATGCTCACTTCCCTTCACAGAGGGGAGAGAGCATAATCCAGGACTATACAATAATTATCCTACAATTCTAGGACGAAGGCAACTATCAATATAAGGAACCCCAAGGTAGTAGCAGCACAACCTGTCCAAACCAATACACGAGAAAACGGTGGCCTCTTATGCATTAGCAAGATAGCGATGATGCTACAGAGGTAACCCGCCAAGCTAGTTGCCATAACCAAAATTAGGAGAATCTTACTCAAGAAAGTTAGGCCACCAACTTTCAAGGATATAGCTGAACCAAATGTTTGTGCTGTGTTAGCGATAGTCGACATTGCTATTAGTTGTAACATTTTTAGAGTGGGTCTCAATTTCTTCTTGTCTCCACCTCTGCCTTCCACGTCACCTTCCTCTCCATCTCCGCCTTCTCCTCCGCCTCCACCTCCTCCGTCTCCTCCTCCGCCTCCACCTCCACCTCCACCTCCTCCTCCACGTAGTCTGCCACTCCCATTCCCTCTACCTCCATTTCGTCCTTCTTCTTCTTCACCTTCTCCTTCATCTCTGTCACTGCCTCCCCTATTGCCTCTAAAGTGAAGCATGTTCTCTTCCTGGCATCTGGAGATAGATGTCTCCTCTGACCGCTGATATTCTAGTTGTAATGAAACGTCCTCCTCACCTCCATCACTGCCTTCCACAATCTCAAGTGCAAAAACTCTTAAGTGCTGCTCAGCGCTGGCTTTGAGACGATGAAGTACTTCATAGTCTTTGAAGTGCGATCGATAGGAACTCGCAGTGGATACCCATGGATTAACAGCATGTGTGTCTTTTCTGAATGGAACAATAGGGCGGGTTTCGACGATGTCTAGCAAAAGCCACAGGGTTAACGTGCAGATCATAAACAGCACCTGTGCATCACATCCCTGTTACAGAATATTAATCAAACTTGTCATATGCATCACATCCGTTTGCCCCCGTCTTTTTTATTTTTATTTTTTAATTATAAACAACACTGTGTAAGGTGCAATACTTTTGCTCACCCATCAAAATAAACACAAATAAGTTATGGTTGAAATATATATATATATATATATATATATATATGCGTGTGTGGAACAAAAGTTTCGTACTTGTGAAGACTACAAAGCACGTTTGAGTACTTTACATGGGTTTTTATCGTTTTTAGACAGATTTAACTTATAGATGACCATGACACTAATTAATTTTTGGTGTTGATGAGATTGAACTTTAAATTTTTTATTCAATTATTAAAGATTTTACCAGTTAAACTAACTAGAACTCACTACATGAGCTTTATCTTTTTCTTCTCTTTCTTTTTCTTATTTATTTTTGCTTTGTTCTTTGTCTTTTTCTACAACTTTTTTATTTTATTTATAAATTTATATAAACTATATTTTTAATTTTTTAATTTTTCTTAACAAAAGATTTTTTATCCCTCTACTTTTCTATCCCCAATAAACATCATAAAAAAAAAAAAAAACTAAAATTCCTTTTATCATCCAGGATCCTTAAGCCCCCTTATCTAACAAATAATGTGAGACCTTTTTTTTTTAATAATTAAATATTAATTTAATGAATTTATATATCATAATATTTTTTTGTTTAATTAGTATCTATTTTTTCACTTTTCAAGATCCAAAACTTTTAATAACTAATATTCTTTTTTATAAAAAAATATATTCATAAGCATATTTTATGGTATATGTATTTATAATTAAAAATATATTTACAAATAAAATAATTTTTTTTTCTTTCACATAAAATTAGAATAAAATAAATTTTATAGCATAAAACATAAAATTAATCTAATTTATAAAAAAAAAACACTGAATAAAAAAGAAAGCATGAGTTTATAATACAATTAAATAAACAAATAAAGAACGAGGAATCAAAGGGAATGAAAAAAAGTGTGAAAAGTTACCTAAGAGCATTTGTACCATACAATGCAAAATAGAAAAATGTGTAAAAAATGGCTCAATTTTACGATCCAGCCCCAAAATCTCCCATATCAATCAATTTTTAAAGATGTGCAAATTTGCAAATAGAAAAAAAAAAAAAAAGTTATAATGTCAATTTATCACTTTGATCTAAAAAAAAAAAAATGTCAAACTACCACTCATGATAGACCTAGCAAAAGAGTGGACCCATCCGATAACTCAACCCAAATTTGAATTAAAAATATCTGATTAAGCTGTGAACCAGTCTGTTTTTTTCTTTTCTTTTCTTTTTGGGTAGAAATTTACTTTAAACCTTAGTTTAAGCGTAGTCGAAATTCAACCCTATAGTATCAAATTAAACCCAAAACTTTTGAAAGGTGACTAATTAAATCCTAGAGAGAGAGAGAGAGAGACTTTTTGGCTTTTGCTGTTGATTTTAATTACTAATTAGTAGTCATAACAATTTGTAAGCGTAACCACTAACACGGCAATTGTTTCAATGTTAATCGTGAAAGAAACAAGTCCGGAAAATCATAGGAAAAAGCCACAAGACAAGCGACATATTAATGTAAAAAGAAAAGGAAAAGATTATAAGCAAAACAAAGGGTTCCTTCATGTGAATGAACCGCCCGTGTAAAGAAAAATAATGGTAAAACTGTAAAAATGCCCGCTTGCGCGTTGCGTCAAACCAAAATCCCAATACCCCAAACGATCGAAACACCCATTCATATGGCCATGAACCTGTAATCTACGGCTACACCCACTCCCAGCACCAACCACAAAATAGTGCAAACTTGCAGACATTTTACAAATAACAGGACGATGCACTGCAAGGGCAAAAGAAAATGAATAATGAAAATGAAAGATGACTTTTCAGCAAAATAAGTGAAGATAGCTTGCTTTTGATAATTGATTAGAGATTTATAGAAAGCTTATAAGAATAATTATAATTTTGTGTCTATCCATAGGGTGTTTTAAAAAAATAAAAAATTAAATGAAATGTACATATTAGTAGTTGTATACATGTACTATGATTGTTTTTTATTATATAAAATTAACGTTGATATGACAACATTTAGCTAGTGTGAAACCAAAATTCTAATCCCTTAGGATGCTAGAATTCATAACTCATAAATGAAGTAAATTTCCAATTGCTAATTGAATAAATCACTAAGTCAAATAAAAGTCAAATAATTTTGATTTTGTATATATTATAGATTATAGATTATAGTTTAGTAGAGTTATGGGTTTATTTTTATGGTTAGAAATTTCCACCACTCAATTCCTTTTTTCCTTCTCTTCTACAAAGAATGTATCATCTTAAAAAATTGGGATAATGAAAGTAAAAAAGTTAACTATTATACATTTTAGCCACTAAACAAGATCAATGACCAGAAAGATGCAGTTTTACATACAAAACTCTCAAAAATTAATCACAAATTTATGCATCCTTCCAAACAAAATTTACAAAACTAAAAAAGAATAGAATTTGCAAATTGCACTACTGTTCTATTCAAACTTCAAAGACATTCACGCGTTTTCTTGGTCAACAAAACGCACTGGGAGGTGATGACTCATGACTGTGACTGGTGAACATGCAAAGAGAACTATGCAGTAGGTTTTATCAAAAAAAAAAAAAAAGAAAAAAAAAAAGGTACATTAAAAGCTGCCGTCAATCATTCAAAAATTAAAATGGTCACTTCACTTTGATTTCTGCTAGTGGATCTAGATTTATTGATCCTACCGTGCAATACATGAATTGAATTTTTTATTTTTTTATTTTTTGGAGAAGAACGTGAATTGAACCAAAATAAAATTAAGTCCTAATTATTCACTAATAAATAAATTTTAGTTTTTTTTAATCAAAGAAAAATCAATTAAAGAAAAATATTTTCAAACACTTTTTTTTCTTTTGAAAAATAAACTAACCGTTAAAAACACAACCACTTAACTAAATTCTCTTACCCAACACTCATTTATATTATTATCTTATTAAAGTGATATCAATTTATACACTTTTAGTAATAAATTTTGTAATACTTTTAACATAATTTCCTTATATAAAAATATTGTTGCATCAATTGGAATTTATCACCTTCATATATCATGAAAAATATGTTTGTCATCAATTTTGGTAAAAAAAATAGAAGGGAAGAAAGAAAGGATTCTACATATAAACACTATTATATTTGTTGCATGCTGTTCCTTAAAAAAAATGAAATAAAGTGGAGGCCTACGAGCAACCCAGTAGATAGAGGGAATGAGGAACTTACATTGGGTAAACAATCATGAAAGTGGAGACGAAGCAGAGAAGCACCCTGGAGGGGTTGTTTCGAAATGGCAGAATGAACAACTGATTGAACGGTTATAAACACCTTTGGACAACTTTTAGAGTAGAAATTTGTAGAGAGTTTAGCAGAGGAGCTTCCAGTGAAAATCACGAGAACTGCTAATGAAACTATGACTAGGAAAGAAGAAGCAGAATGAGCAGCCATTTTCTAGCTTAATAATCAAACTTAGAAGGAAGGCTGTGTTTGCTCAGAAAAAAGAAGAAGGAAGGCCGTGTTAAGTGTTTGCAAAGAACTTTGTAGGGTATTTGGGTTATATATAGAGGTCTAAGTTCATCAAAAAAAAATATATGAAGAGTATTTGGCTATTTGCATGGGCAGTCAGGCGCATAGTATTTGCATGGGCAGTCAGGCGCATAGTATTTGGCTATTTGCATGGGCAGGCATAACATTAATTTCAACATCTAGAAATTAAAGAAAAAGTAGGTAACAGCAATGATTTTGGTAGCATGACACATCAACTGTACTGAAGTGAAAGGATGCTTTTCCTGCCCGTCACTTTCAATGCGGATTTTTTTTTCAAAATAACCAAATCTTTCAAATAATTTCATTAGTTAGCAAGATTTTAAAACTAATTAGCAATCTAACAAATCGAGTCTAATAGACTTGATTTTGCACAATTGGAAATCGAGTTTCTTACACTCGAGTTTCATACTCAAGATTGAAACAGTCGATTTCCAGAGCGAAAAACCCAAATCTCCCTGCAAGGCTATGAAATCCAAGACCCAGGCAAGACAAGAAAAACAACGAAAATGTTTGTTCTTCGTCACTGAAACCTCAACCCACCCAAACCCACACTGCGAGCTCCAGCGAAGAGGACAAGGAAGCACCACACCGTTTCGAACACAATACCGCCAAGGCCCGCCGAATCTGACTCTGAGTTCTGAGTACACATCCGAGCTGCAATCACGACATTGATCAGGTGGGTTTGTTGATTTCGTTATGGGTCTCTCTAGGTTTGCTTGGATTTGTTGGAGAAGAAGAGTTTTCATTGTTGGAGAAGAAGAGTTTCAATTTAAAATTTGAATGACAGAAAACGAGTCTAACAAACTCGATTTCAAAGAGCAAAATCAAGTCTAATAGTCTCGATTTGTTAGATTCCTAAATAGTTTCAAACCCTTACTAACTAATGAAATTGTTTGAAAATTTTGGTTATTTTGAAAAAAAATCCCTTTCAGTGTTGAAGTTTATTTTTATTTTATTTTATTTTTTTATCAAAAAAACTTTTAATTAATATATACTTTTTAGAATGATATGTAGTATCTATAGCCCCTAATTAATAGGAATTTATTAATATATGTCTTAAGAATACATAATAGTAAATTAATTTTGAAAAAACTTATTGAGAATTAAAAAAATTTTGACAATTTTTTTAATTCTTATTAAAATTTTTTCAAAACTAAATTTGTTAATATATGTGTTAAGGACACGTGTTTACCAGATCCTAAATAATATTCAAGTTGCTTTCTTTTATTACACGAAAATGACGGGCAGGAAAAGCATTACACGAAAAACGAAAATGATGACGGGCAGGGGAAAAGCATTACACGAAAAACGAAAATGAAAATGACGCAGGGGAAAAGCATCATTCTTCACTTTCATTTTTCACTTTCATTTATTACAGGAAAGTGACGGGCAGGAAAAGCATCATTCTATACTTCATACCGACCTGCTAGTATGCTTATCCAAAAAAAGACAGACCTGCATGCATATTCCCGTCCGCAAATACAATTTCTATATTTGCACTTGAAAAAATATAAAATTTAAAAAAACTGTAAATAAACTAATAAAATTTAAACGAAAAAATTCCTAGCAACTAAGTTAATGGTATGGTCTTTAAAATGCCGACACGTATATCTTTAGTATTCATTTCTTAGCCTTACAGTGTGTGCCCACTGAATGACATAATGTTTGTTGGCCCTAAAACCACTAAAAGACACGGTATTCCTACCCAAATACGATCATCTTAAAATTATTTTAACGTAAGTAGTATTTTTTTTTTTTTTTTTTTTTGATGAATTAACGTAAGTAGTATTAGATAACCAGGATATAACATTAAAACTTGTGCATGCGTTTGAGATCTCTTTGTTTGTGTTTTGGTTTTTTGGCTGAGAAAGATGATGGGGTAAGAAATCGCGGAACATTGGGCTTGACGGGTTCGGACTCATGGGCCAATATTAAGCATGGGCCGAGGACTTAGCGTCACTTAAAATATTTGGTATACACGTTTGGAATCCGAGGAAACCCTAGGAAGATCAGGATGTTCACATAAAAGAGAATTCTAGAAGATCCGCCTTAGTGAAAAATCCATCCTACAAGGAAATACTTGTCCATCACGCTTGGGATTGCTGGAAGTAGAGTCTCATATGGAAAAGACTTGGACACCAAGAAGGAAAAGCCGACTCTCCACTACTATAAAAAGCCCTAATACCCTCGCGAATAAAGGTACGCATAATTTACCCTCTCTAGCACTCTAGAGCAGTAAGAATAGTTCTAACTTGACCTTCGGAGGGTGTTTGGCCGGTACCACACCGGTACTCCCCGCTAGGTTCTTCCTTTTCGTTGTGCAGGTACCATTGGCGACGTACGAGGAACGTGTGACTCACTGGTGGTATTTTTCGGCATCATCAGTTGGCGCCGTCTGTGGGAAGCGTAGCACATTATCGCTTCCTAGACAAAAAGAGTTACATGGTACTCACTCGCTCAATGGCGACCACTAACGACGTTCAAGAAGAAGAAGCCCCTACGACTGCTCTTGAGAGACAGGTCAGGACGCTTGCCACAGCCGTGGAGCGCCTCACCAAACAAAGCCACGACCTAGAAGAGCAGCTGAACCAAAAGAATGCGGCGGTCAATAACCAAGGAGCGGATCAAGAAGGGACTAGTGTTGAAAGGAGAAATCATGAAGGACCACAGGAGAGCAACGCCCCGAGCAGACCAGTGCGACGGGACACTAGCATCCCTTCCCTGACAGATACAGCTCCACCACCCATCATCGCGGAGATGCAGGCGATGAAGGAACAGATGGAAGTAATGATGAACGCTCTCAAGGGGCGAGTGTCCAGTGATCTTGACGACCTTGTCAACCGGACTGACTCGCCATTTACGACAACCGTTAACTCCTTCCCCCTGCTGAGTAAGTTCCGCATGCCAAATATGGATAGTTATGACGGAGTCAAGGACCCTCTAGATCACTTAGAGACCTTCAAGACCCTGATGCACCTTCAGGGAGTGGCAGACGCGATTATGTGCAGGGCCTTTCCTACAACCCTAAAGGGCGCAGCACGGATTTGGTTCAGCCGGCTAGCACCCAACTCCATCAGCACCTTCAAGGAGCTCAGCGCTCAATTTACTACGCACTTCATTGGAGGACATCGGTATAAGAAATCCACGACTTGTTTAATGAATATCAAGCAGTGAGTGGAGGAGACGTTAAGGGCCTACATATCACGCTTCAACAAAGAAGCGCTCTCGATCGACGAAGCCGACGACAAGATACTGGTAGCGGCATTCACGAATGGGCTGAAGGGGGGTAAGTTTTTGTTCTCCCTATACAAAAACGACCCAAAGACCATGTCAGAGGTGCTTTACAGGGCCACCAAATATATGAACGCTGAAGACGCGCTATTAGCCCGAGAAGATAGACCCAAGAAAAGAGACAGACAAGAAGACCCCCGACAGGACCAGGGGCAGAAGAAAGGAAGGATGGGAGACCGAAGGGAGGAGAGACGTCCAAAACCCATGGGCGGAAGGTTCACAAGTTTCACCCCGTTAACCGCTTCGATAGACCAAGTCCTAATGCAGATTAAGGACGAAGGGGCCCTGACGTTTCCGGGAAAACTGAAGAGTGATCCCAACAAGCGATCCAGAGACAAATATTGCCGCTTCCACCGTGACCATGGTCACGACACAGCCGATTGTTACGACTTGAAGCAGCAAATTGAAACCCTTATCCGACAAGGAAAGCTGCAGAAGTTCGTCAGCAAGGAGAGAACGGATCAACCCCCACAGGAACAACACCCCCGCTGAGAAAACGAGCGACCAAGACCCCCATTAGGGGACATAAGGATGATAATCGGAGGAACAGCTGCGGCCGGGTCATCGAAAAAGGCTCGCAAAACATATATCCGGATGGTACAGAATGTCCAGTTGACGGGCACCGTCCCAAAGATAGTAAGGAGGGAAGGCCCCATTATCGGGTTCTCAGAAGAGGATGCACGGCGCCTACACCATCCACACGATGATGCCCTCGTTGTCAGCATGCGGGTAGGAGACTACAACATGCACCGGGTGTTGGTCGACAACGGCAGCTCAGCCGATATCTTGTACTATCCGGCGTTCCAGCAAATGAGGATTGACAAGGAGCAGTTAATACCGACAAACGCCCCGCTCGTTGGTTTCGGAGGGAGCCGGGTATTCCCTTTGGGCGCGGTCACGTTATCAGTGACAGTAGGAGATTACCCCCAACAAATCACCAGGGACGTATCATTCTTGGTGGTCGATTGTTTGTCCGCCTACAATGCTATCCTTGGACGACCTACGCTCAACTCGTGGAAGGCGGTAACATCAACTTATCACCTAATAATCAAGTTTCCAACGGAGTATGGGGTAGGAGAGCTACGCGGAAGTCAAGTAGCAGCACGGAAAAGCTACGTAGCTATGATGGAGATGGAAGATCAAATCCAGGCCTTAAACATAGAAGAGCACCGAACGGTAGCAGAACCAACAGAGAAGCTAGAGGACATAACTCTCAACAATTCCAATCCGGACAGAACAACCAAGATCGGAACGCTTGCCAAGCCCTCAATCCGTCAAGAGCTCATAAATTTCTTGAGGAACAATTAGAATGTGTTCGCTTGGAGTCATGACGATATGCCAGGAATCGATCCATCAGTCATGGTACATAAGTTGAATGTATTGCCCTCCTTTCCACCCGTCCGATAGAAGAAGAGAGTGTTCGCCCCGGAACGAGACCAAGCAATAGCGGAAGAGGTCCGCAAACTCCAAGAGGCAAGCTTCATTAGGGAAGTCTACTATCCCGATTGGCTGGCGAATGTAGTAATGATGAAAAAAGCGAGCGGCAAGTGGCGGATGTGCGTGGACTTCACCGATCTTAACAAAGCGTGTCCCAAGGATAGCTATCCCCTTCCAAGGGTCGACGTCCTAGTAGACTCGACGGCTCAACACCAGTTACTAAGCTTCATGGACGCTTTCTCGGGCTATAACCAAATCCGCATGCACGAGGCCGATCAGGAGAAGACTTCGTTCGTGACCAGCCAAGGACTCTTCTGTTACAAAGTAATGCCATTCGGCCTAAAGAATGCGGGGGCAACATACCAAAGACTGATGAACAAGATGTTCGCACAGCAAATCGGGAGGAATGTCCAGGTCTATGTCGATGACATGCTAGTGAAGAGCCGAAAGGAGGAAGACCACCTGGAAGATCTTAGGGAAACATTTGGTACGCTTCGATCCTATAACATGAAGCTCAATCCGGAAAAGTGCGCATTCGGCGTAACGGCAGGAAAATTCCTAGGATTCATGGTATCTCAGAGGGGGATTGAGGCTAACTCGGATAAGATTCGAGCCATAATAGAGATGGCCCCACCGCGAAATGTGAAGGAAGTACAAAGCCTTAACGGCAAGATAGCGGCGTTGAATAGATTCGTGTCGAGAGCCACGGACAAGTGTTTGCCCTTCTTTCGCACGTTAAAAAAGTCTTTCGAGTGGACGGACGAGTGTCAGCGAGCATTCGATGAGTTGAAAGCATATCTATCTTCACCACCCCTACTGAGTCCCTCGCAACAAGGTGAAGAACTCTTCCTCTACTTGGCTGTCTCCCCCGTCGCAGTCAGCGCAGCCTTAATTAGAGAAGAGGAGAGGATACAGAAGCCCGTATACTACGCCAGTTGGGCACTTCGCGGTGCCGAGGAAAGATACCCACCTATGGAGAAACTCGCTTTTGCATTAGTCACGGCGGCCCGCAAGCTCAAGCCCTACTTTCAAGCCCATACCGTGAATGTAATGACCGACAAACCCTTGCGAAGGGCATTAAGTAATCCTAAAGCTGCAGGCCGACTGACACTGTGGGCGATAGAATTAAGCGAGTTTGACATTAAGTACCGTCCGCGGGCAGCCATTAAAGGACAGGTCGTAGCCGACTTCATAGCAGAATTTACTCGTGACGAAGACAAGGGGGCAGAAGGGTCCCCTCAGTGGAGCATATATACCGACGAATCATCCAATCAGCGAGCCGGGGGTGCCGGCATTGTATTGCTGTCACCTGAAGGAGACAAGATTGAATGTATGGTCCGTCTCGACTTCCCCACCACCAACAATGAAGCGGAATACAAAGCGGTATTGGCAGGACTTGACCTAGCCAAAGCCGCTGGAGCCGAAAGCGTAGTCGTTTACTGCGACTCTCAGGTCGTGATCAATCAAGTAAACGGAGATTATGAATGCAAGGGTGAAAGGTTGAAGAGATATCTTGACCGAGTAAGGGCGAGAATCGACGGGCTGGAAGCTAAGGTCATCCAAATCCCCAGAGGAGAAAATGAACTCGCCGATCGGCTAGCCAAAACCGCTTCAGCAGAATATATGATAACACCGGGTAACGTACTCTCTTTTGTCCAACTTTCACCACTAATAGACCCCGGCAACATGCAGGAGATACGCTCCGAAAGTAACTGGACTACACAGATAATTTCATACTTGAAAGACGGGTTACTGCCAGATGAGAAGGAGGCAGCAAGAAAGCTGAAGGTCCAGGCGGCAAGGTTCGTCTTGATAAAAGACATCCTGTACAAGAGAGGTTTTTCCCGTCCATATCTGAGATCCCTGGATGCCGAAGAGGCAGACTACGTAATGAGGGAAGTACACGAAGGGATATGCGGGAACCATTCTGGATCGAGGTCGTTGGTGCACAAACTGGTACGAGCTGGGTATTACTGGCCAACCATGCAGAAGGATGCCGAGTCTTACGTTAAAAGCTGCGACAAATGCCAGAGATTCAGCAATGTTATTGGACAGCCAGCTGAGGAGCTAACCCCTATGACGGCTCCATGGCCGTTCACTTAGTGGGGACTAGATATCATGGGACCTTTCCCAACGGTGGTAAGGCAGTTGAAGTTCTTGGTAGTGGGCATTGACTACTTCACAAAATGGGTAGAAGCGGAAGCCTTAGCCACCATTACAGAAAAGAACATCAGAAGTTTTGTCTGGCGGTGCATCATATGCAGGTTTGGTATTCCTAGAGTCCTTGTCTCAGATAACGGGAGGCAGTTCGACAACGGCCACTTCTGAGATTTCTGCTCATAACTAGGAATAAAAAACCACTACTCATCACCCACCCATCCTCAGGCTAATGGCCAGGTTGAAGTCACGAACCGATCCTTGCTAAAGATTATCAAGACTCGGCTCGAGGGGGCAAAGAGCATATGGCCCGAAGAATTGCCGAGCATACTATGGGCATACAGAACAACGGCAAGGACCCCAACAGGAGAGACGCCATTCCGACTAACGTATGGGAGCGAGGCGGTCATCCTAGCAGAAGTTGGGCTCACGAGCTACAGGGTTCACAACCATGACGAGAGCAGGAATGACGAAACTATGAGGCTACAGCTGGACCTATTAGATGAGGTTAGGTCGGCGGCGGAGCAAAGGATGGCTAGATACCAGGATCGCATGGCCAGACAGTACAACTCCCGGGTCCGACATAGAGACTTCCAAGTAGGGGACCTCGTACTCAGGAAGGTCATGGGTGCAACTAGAGACCCTACACAGGGAAAACTCGGCCCCAACTGGGAAGGACCTTATAGAGTTACGTCATGGAAAAGGAAAGGAACCTACCACCTGGAGACAACAGACGGAGAGAAGCTGCCGCATCCATGGAATGCCGAGCATTTGAGGAAATACTACCAGTAATTACACGGCGAATGGCAACCAGTTTTTTTTTAAGTTTTTTAATTACTAGTTTTTCTTTAGCTATTTTTTTGATACAATCTTGTCGTGCCTTTTTAAGCCCAAGGGGGCAGGCACTTTTCCTTTACGCATTTCTATTAAGAATAATAATCAGATACAATTTTGATTTTCTACATGGATGTGTTATTACAATTGCCCACAAGATGGGCGGATACAAAATAAAGTCCACAAGGTGGACGGATCACCCAGAAGGATGACCACTTAAAGTCCACGAGATGGACGATCATCCCACAAGGATGCCCACTTGAAGTCCACAAGATGGACGGATGTAAAATAAAGTCCACAAGGTGGACGGATCACCCAGAAGGATGACCACTTAAAGTCCACGAGATGGACGATCATCCCACAAGGATGCCAACTTGAAGTCCACAAGATGGACGGATGTAAAATAAAATCCACAAGGTGGACGGATCATCCTACGAGGATGACCACATGAAGTCCCACAGGGACTTAAGTCCACAAAGTGGACGGATTGCCCTACAAAGGTGACGAATGCAGTCCAAAATGGACGGACATAAAACATGACCATAAATGGAAGGATCATCCTATGTGGATGACGACGTAAAAGTCCAAAAGGGACGGATGAAATAAGTCCGCAAGTTGGACGGATCGCCCCCAGGGGTGACGAATATAGTCCGAATAGACGGACCATCCCACAAGATTGACGATTGGAAGTCCAAAATGGACGAATTCAACTCAAGTCCACATAGTGAACGGATCACCAACAGCGTGAAAGAACTATCCAAAAAGTGGACGGATCACCTAAACGGTGTTATAATTTACTCCACGAAGTGGACGAATCATCAAAACGGGGAATATGATTACCAGTCCACAAAGTGGACAGATCATTAACAAGATATAAAACTGTCCACACAGTAGACGGATCACCAAAGAGATGAACAAAATTCCAAGTCCACATTGTGGATGGATCACTAAGTTAATAAAAACGTCCCTCAAAATTGACGGATCGCTAAAGCTGATGGAAAATCTGTCCAAAAAATGGACAGGTCACCCAAAACGGCAAACAAAATTATAAGTCCAAAAATGGACAGATAACGGGATGCTGAAACATTGACGGACCATCCAAGTGGCCGGACAATGGATCATCCAAATGGACGGATCAATCAAACACTAAAAATAATAAGTCTGCAATGTGGACGGAGTATAACGAACTTTTAAACGAGTTCCAAACAACAATAGAATGCATAAAAAAAAATAAACATTAATAAGCCAACAAAAAGCCCAGAAGGCAAGTGTTTAATACAATAAAAAGAGGACGGATTGTTCTCAAAATAAATTAATAAGCCAAAAGAGGACGGATTGTTCTAAAAATAAATTACACGGAGATTAATCTACTTTCTTTGGCTCAGCAACTTGGACATCCTTCGACGGGACAGATTCTCCGTTGCCCTGAACAGCGTCTTCACCAAAAAGGTCTTCCGTATTTTCTGAGGCGACGGGCAGAGCAGATGTCTGATCTTGATCACTGACGGTTATCATGGACACGTCCAGATCAGGGTAGGCCTTTTTTAACTGACGGAGTGCATCGTCAAAGCCTTGAAGGAACGATCCCCCCAGCTCCTTCAACAAAGCCTCAGAGTCGCGATACTCATTGACAGCATCCTCCTTGGCTTGACGAAGTTTTTTCTTCAAATCCTTTATCTCATCGTCTTTACCCTTCAAGGCCTTCCCAGCTTCCTCCGTCCTCTGTTCAAGCTCTTTCCTCGTCTTCTCAGACAGGTCGAACTTCTTCTCCATTGTGGACTTCCACTTATGAAGTTGACCAAGCTCTTCCTCCGTCTGCTCAGCTTTTGCCCGTACACGTTCCAGAGCCGCCTCACGGTTTAGGCAGCGGTCCATCAAGCCCTTCATCATAACCAAGGACTGAAATAAACTAAGTTAAAAGGGTGTTAAATAGAAAGCTAAGAAGAGTGGATGGACACACATTGACGGATAAAAAGAGTTACCTGTGCAACGGCGAACAGACCCGTCTCCCCCATTGCCTCCGTCGAATGATTCCCCAGATCCTCGTAATCCTCTGTGGAAATTATCGACGAAAGTTTTTCCAAAGCAAACTTCGAGTTGTCACGGAGAAGGGGAGGAGGCTTCTCCTGGCTGACGGACGAGGCCTGCATTAAGCCCTTGCCGGATCCATGTTTAGCTGGGGTAACGGTCTTAGCTCCCTCAGCCATCAAGCCCACAACGGGTTCCAATGGAACCTTCTGCTGCTTGTGTGGACGGTCAGACTTGGGCGGCTGCTTCCTCTTAGCCGACGACCCCAGTCCCTTGGGAACCACAACCTCGCCCGTCTTCTTTTGCTCGACGGCTAGCGATTTTATCATTGCCCTTCTCTTTGCGTCGTCCATTTCTGCAATACAGGACGGATGAAGATATTTACTCAAGTTGAAGGCTAATTTCAAAAAAGTAAAAGTTGACGGACTTACGTCTGTGGACTCTTTCGTCGTATACAATGGCCTCGCGGGTAGGTTCTGGACCGTCACAATACCAGTGTATTGTTTTTGGATTCACTAACTTGGCCCAGGTCCTTTCTTCCGGCTTAGTCTTCTGGAAAATCCTTTCAAGGAAACCAAATTCCTCGACACTAACCTGTGGACGCCGTCTACCTGCAAAAAAATAGACGGTTATAGAAATCGTAATAAAAAGTTAGGAAAGAATTATAACATTTAGACGGGTACATACGTGAAGGGTGTATAACTCCCCAAGTTGTGTCAACAAGCAGGTACTCCGTCTCCCCTGGACGGTTCATCCACGTGTTACCCTCTAGAAAAAAGTAACGACTCTTCCAATCTCTATTTGAGTCGGGAGTCTCAAAGATGACCTTCAACAAAGGGCTTCGACTAGCAAAACTATACATCCCCCTTGATCTATCAATCTCATCTGGACGGTAACAGTGAAGAAACTCATGGACCGTCAATCTCCTTTCTCCATTCGTCATTGCTCCATAGAGGATTTCCATCGCTATGAAGACCCTCCAGGCATTTGGAGATATCTGGGTGACGGACAATCCCAGGTAATATAAGAGTTCTCTATGAAGTGTACTTAGCGGAAACTGAAGTCCTGCCTTCAGCATCTGCTCGTACACTCCGGCACCTTCTACGCCTTCGTAGTAACACTTCTCCGACACATATGGTAGACGGATGGAAATGTTGTTTGGAATCTGGAAGTTGGTCCTAAAAGTACTGAAGTGTCTCTCCTTGATGACGGATGTGAATCTGTGCACCGTCCACTCTGGTAGCATGATGAACTCTCTAAGTCCCCCAGCACCAACAACGGGTCCCAGTGCTTGATCCCCATCGTCACTAGAAGAGCCTTCTTCTTCAACCATCTCCATATCCTCATCTATTGAGGATGAAGAAGAAGCAGACGGACTCCTATCTTCGCCAGGACTCTCTTGGTCTTTATGACCAGACGGGTATACCTCCTCGTATTCCGTCCCGTCACGGACCATCGACTGGTTACTTGACGCACTAGACATTTCCTACAAATTGACGATAAAACCTAAGACTGACGGGTCTAAAATTTTCGACGGGTGTGTGGGTTTGACAAAAATGTAGACACACAATGTAACATAAAAAAAAAAATGATGATGATGATTATGAAAAACGAGAATGAAGCACTTACCAAACAATGCGAAGAGTAGTTGACGGATGAAATATCCGACGGGTATAAATTCTCAACGGAGTGCTCTGACAAGGCTGACGACTCCGCTCTGACAACGATTTCTTGCTGAAAATATTGGAAATAAGGGAAGAGAGGTACGCTTTATATATGAGAAATGCACGGAAGACGAAGCAACGCTTTGATCCGATACACCATCCAATCCAAGAATGACACGTAGCCAGCTTCATTAATGTGACAACCTGGCAACACGCGTCCACGGATCGTACCCTTTATGGGGTCGTCAACTTCATGAATCTACATCTATCAACGTGTTCCATCTAGGAACGTCATAGTTTTTAACCGTCACCATTAGCAATCCTTGATCGTCATGCCCAGTTATATTTAACCGTCACCCTAGTGATCCGACCAATTAAGGACTTGACGGATCGTAGGGTGAAGGGGGCAACTGATGGGGTAAGAAATCGCGGAACATTGGGCCTGACGGGTTCGGACTCATGGGCCAATATTAAGCATGGGCCGAGGACTTAGCGTCACTTAAAATATTTGGTATACACGTTTGAAATCCGAGGAAACCCTAGGAAGATCAGGATGTTCACATAAAAGAGAATTCTAGAAGATCCGCCTTAGTGAAAAATCCACCCTACAAGGAAATACTTGTCCATCACGCTTGGGATTGCTGGAAGTAGAGTCCCATATGGAAAAGACTTGGACACCAAGAAGGAAAAGCCGACTCTCCACTACTATAAAAAGCCCTAATACCCTCGCGAATAAAGGTACGCATAATTTACCCTCTCTAGCACTCTAGAGCAGTGAGAATAGTTCTAACTTGACCTTCGGAGGGTGTTTGGCCGGTACCACACCGGTACTCCCCGCTAGGTTCTTCCTTTTCGTTGTGCAGGTACCATTGGCGACGTACGAGGAACGTGTGACTCACTGGTGGTATTTTTCGGCATCATCAAGAGAGATCTGTGGTATTCCTACAGCTTTGTTTGCTGTTGTTGTTGTTGTTGTTGCATGATAAACATATCTTTGCTCCAGTTTTTTAAAAATTTTATTCATTAGTGTCAAAGGTACCATAATATGCAAGCAGAGTGTACCTTGTTTCTATACTTTCAAGTTCATTGATCATTTTGCTGCACATTATCTTTATCTCCCTTTGAATTTTGTTCTACTATGTCAGCTGCTATTTGTAGTAATGAATGTCTAAATCCAAAGTGCACCTCAAAACTAACAAAACTCAAATTTTGATTGTTGATGTTCAATAGTCTGTCAGGATAAGGCAAGCTTTCTATTCAGTTCTAGAGTAAAATCATTAAAAATCAGATCGACAACTCTGATATCTCTAAGCAGTTGGAGAACATTAGAGCACGGATACAACAGTGGACAGTCATCCAACCCTAGTAGAGAAGATAAGAACCAGGTGTACACCGGATCACTTCCTCCAGACAAGGCCGGCTCAATGAATTTGGGGGCCCTAGGCGAAAGCTTTAAATGGGGTCTTTTATTATATTTAATTATAAATTCATATATTTTTTTTAATTAAAATTTATTTTTCTTGCTTTTTGAGAGGCAAAATTACTAATTAAATTTTTGCATTCAAGTTCCGCTAACATTTCCTTTTCAATTGGTAATATGACTAATCCACTTAATCTTTCTTGTGACATAGTTGATCTTAAATATGATTTTATTAATTTTAATTTTGAAAAACTTATTTCTGCGGAAGCAACTGCAATAGCTATAGTTAGTAATATTCTGAAAGCAATACATGCATTTGGAAAAGATTCTAACCTCTTTATATAATTCAGTACATTAATTGGAGAGTTTTCATTTATTTGCAAAACTTCTTTTAAAACTTTTAGTTCTGAAAATAAATTTAAGCCATCAATATGGGAATTAGTTTCATGTGTGAGAAAATATTCAAGATTAAGACAATTTTTTTTTTCAAACTATACAATTTTTTGATGGGATATTATATAATATATTATTACTATTTGGGGGCCCTTTATCAGTGGGGCCCTTAGGCCACTGCCTAAGTGGCCTATAGTTTCAGCCGGCCCTACCTCCAGATGTGATCCCTGTGAATCGAAGAGATCCAAACACTGACCTAAGAACAGCACAAACATTTAGGCTCCCTACACTCCCTGAAAAATTTAATAATATTCCGAGTTTGGATGCTCTAGTAGTATCTAAAGATGATTTCTTAGATAATGATTGGGCTGACAGACCTGCTGTTAGACTGATAACATTAACAGATCAACAAGTATGTCAGCTGGGAAGGTTTCTATTGCATTCTTTACAGACAAGGATATCCAGACAAGGTGTTGCAGTCATTTTTGTTTTAGCATTCCATTTGAGAGCTCCAGGAGTAGGATCCACTGAAAGAATGTTTGAAGCTACAGAACCACATAGTAAACCATCTGATAGAGAGTATAGTGACTTTGAAGATGTCCTAGTACCCACAAGAGAATCAATTCAAGCATCAGAGCTTGGAGATGTAGTAGAGAATGCCAAAGCGTACTCATTCTTAGTTGCATCAATGCTCTGATTGTTCACACGATCCCCTGAAAACTATTGCCCAGCTTGGAATCACATTGTCAATGGATTTAAAACTTTTTACGTTCATCATTGTCCTGTTACTAAAATTGTTCCTAAAGCAGAGGTGATCCAGGCCATCCATGTACATTTTGCTTATGATAAAGTGTTAGTTTTTAGACCCTTTAAACAATTGATTTAACCTAGGTAATTAGCCAAGTTGTTACTTAGTCCAATTAAACAAGTTTAGGTTATCACAATATAAAAGATCAAATCATGCAAAGCAGTGGAAAATAAATAACACAAGATATGATCACCCAGGAAACCAAACCGGTAAAAACCTGGGGAGGATTTGACCTAGCTATCCTCAAGGTAAATTTGAATCCACTATCTTGAAAGAATCGAAGTTCATACAATAAGACTTACAAGCCCCTACGCTCGACTTCTTATTGCTACCAACCAGTAGAACTTACTAACACGACCACGTGCAAGCTTCGAATCCACAGACTCCTTCTTTCTTGGATTCACCACCAGATACAAGCACACCCGCTTGTGTTTTCTTTAAGCTTCAATGGCAACAACTGAATTGATTATCAAGGCGTAGATAATTCTTCTCCTTGAAAACCCTAAGTTTGTGTAAAGGAAAGCTCTTCTAGATCTCACAAGAGATTTACACAAACCGCAATTATGAGCAACACTAAAACGTGGCTAGGGTTTGCCTTTTATACTTAGGACAAATAAGAAACCCTAAAAACGTTTTAAAACACTTAGGGCTGAGTTGGAAAAATCTGCAGAAAAACATTCTGCCCGAGCTTCGATCGATCAAGCCAGGCCGAAAGGCACAATCCTTTCCTACTTTAACTTGATTCCAACTTTACATAGATGCATAACTTTGAGCTAGACTTAAACACTTCTAAACACATTGTTTTGATCATGGTTTGCCAACAATACAAATTAGAGTTCTAAATACATAAATCCTAAGTCTTTAGAACCTAACAAACTCCTCCTTTGGCAATCCGTGACAAAACACAACTAGAAACTCAAAGTTTACAAAATAAAAAGCCTTTTACAAAAATAATGCTCATAAAAAAAATTCAATCCTAACTACTATTCATCAGTTGCAAGTGTAGACAGCAGCTCAATCGAATCAACCTGTATATTTCCTGAAACACTAAACAAAATGCATAACCGCATGTGTGGAAACAATACAAGTAAACAAAATAACTTCTTGATTTCAAACAACACACAAATAAAGACATATATCAATGAATAACTCATAAATATAAATCAATAAGTAGTTTGAAACAAGAAACATATAAAGTACTAACAAAACATAAAACTCCCATAAAAAACATGGCAAGAGCTAAAAAAGTAAAGTACAAAGTAAAGCACCTAGATACAATCTAAACTCCACAAGCTCCAACCAAAATAAATAAAAACTCCCCCTAAAAGTAAAAACTCTACAAAGTACTCCCCTTTTTTGTGACGGAATGCTAAAGGGCAAACAAACTCTCCATCATCAAAAGAGAGGTGGTCTAAACTGTGCCAACTCCGCACGCAAAGCACGGATCTCATCGAGTATGTCCACCAAAATCTGTCCATGAGCCGCCTGAACGGTCAAGACATGATCCAACGTGCGACGAATGTCTGAATCATCCGAAGCAGTCGGTGGAGGAACATCAGCAGTAGCAGCAGCACCCGATGTCTCAGCAGCATCAGTACCTGTAGAAGAGGGAGGAGAGGGAACAACACTAAATAACGCATCCCTAGGACGGGAAGGAGCAACTCTCAAGTGAGCAGCCCTCTGTCGAAGGAAAGTGGCACCTATGGGAGCAATCACATGCACAGGCTCACCAGACAGAAAACGATCTAGACCTAAAAAGAGCAAAATCCTATGAATAAAAATAGGATGAATAAGTGCATGCCCTACGGCAGAACTCTTATGAACATCGTTCAAAGAACGAAGGAACAAATGAGGAAAACTGATCGTAGCACCGAAGCAAAAGCATACAAAAACACACATCACTCTAGAGGGATGGTGTGGAAGTGAGAAATAGGCCACAACGAATAACACACTATCCTAAAGAAAAGGTAAGCAGTCTCGGTAAGCTCAGTGGACGTGATCTGAGAATCAGAACCCCACTGGATAGATGACCCAGTGATGTATGACATGACTACATCTAAATTGGGTGACTCATCATAGGGATAGACAGGCTCCCGAACAACCGGCACCCCAAGAGCCTCAGCCACTACTCGAGGGGTAATGGTGAACTCTACACCTCGTATCCAACTCCTAACAAGGGTGTTGGAATCATAGATGTGGCAAGAGAGGTTCGAGAAGAACTCTCTAATCAGGGCGGTCGGGGGTGGATGATCTATCTCTAAGAGAGACAACCAATCTCTAGACTCAAAATTGGCCCTAATGGCCGGATTAAGCTCATCTAAAACAACAGCTCGTTCAGCCCATATCTTACGCTTACTGTTCAGGGTCTCAAAGGCTTCTTTACACTTATCATTCCTAAACAACTCAACCCTAGTGGGAGACTCAGAGGAAGTGGAAGTGGTCCTATGGGCTCTAGTTTTCTTAGGCATGGTGCTAGGATAAGGACCAACACATAGAGAAAAAAAACACAAAAAACAAAACCAATGGCAGACTGCAAGTTAGCACGAAAACAGAATATAGATTAAAAATCTATATGATGCATGAACAATTTGAAAAATATTGACGAATTGATCATCACACATGATAGAAATCACAAATTAATGACCAAATTCATTAATGTAACAAGCCAATTTCATCAATTTAACCCAATTAGACAAAATCCCCAATTCGGAACAATTTCAAACCCTAGAATTTTCAATTTCTCAAAAACCACAAAATTGATCAAATTAAACTACAAGAATCATCATTATAGCATCATAGAACAAAAACCCATTGATCAATTTCACCAAAACATGTTTGAATCATCAAAAACCCCAATATTTAGAAAGTGCCAAAAATACCCACAATAATGCATGAAAAATGCATGAAAACATGAAATAAAATGCAAAAGAAAGGGCAAAAGAGACTTACCGGCCTTCAAGGACAAAAATCTTGCAAAAAATTTGGAGGAAAATGACAAAAAATTGATGGTGGAGCCCTTAGCCAAGTCGGAGAGAGAGAAAAGTTGAAAAACTTTTTGAAAAAGTCATTTTGAAAAAGACAATCTGACCTTTTAAAAAACATGTTTCACGAGTTTCGATCGATCGAAAAACAGCCTCGATCGATCGAAACAGACAGAGACTCTATTTAAACAATTTTAAACAAGTTCGATCGATCGAAAATCAATTTCGATCGATCGAAACAGACAGAGGCTCTCTTTATCAAATTTAGAAATTTTCAATCGATCGAAAAACAGAATGGATCGATCGAAATGGGCAGAGGCTCACCAAATTTAAGGAAAAACACAGTTTTTTGAAAAAAAATTTAGAATCAACTCAAAACATTGAAATTTAAGAACAAAATGCATGAGGATAAGATGATATGATTTTCAAAAACAATCATTTTAAGCCCAAATTCCCCAAAACAAAATTTCTTGCATACTCCAAAAATTTTCAAGCAATCAATTAATTTTGCACAAAATTCAAAGTATTTGCAAAACATGGTTGGTCAGACCATAAACACACACAATAACATGTACAAAGTTTAGCAAAGAGTAACTTGTGTAGTGTATGCAACTAGCAAAAATTTGAGATACATGTGAGGTGATATGTAAATAGTAATCAATCACAAAGTCTATAAAATTCATTACAAAGAATTTAAAAGAGACTATCACCTAAAGAGTTATATCATATAACTCCCACATCTCCTATATCATAAGCTTGCAATCATGTAAGTTTCTTGTATTTATGCCTCATAATATACATACCAATTTTAAGTCATGTGAGTTTGGCATTAAGCCTAATAGTACACACCAATTTTAAGTGTTAAGCAATTTAAACCGAGGCTTTACCTTATGTTTTTTTTGTACATGTGCTACATTTTCTTGAGCACAAAATCTTATGATATGCACTAAGGTGTTCATGATTGGCTGGTGAGCAGTGGTGAGATGGTTATTTATGTATTTCTCTAAAAGTTCAAGTCAAACATTTAAAAACATGTGGCTTCAAGATTAAGACAGAATAATCAAAAACCATAAACATCTTTTCCACACAACATGCATTACAAAACTTCAACTAGTAAAGTACAATAAGTAAGCTCATCAAAGTTAAACAAGGTACAAAAGACATGTTATGTGAAAATAAATTGACCAACCTTATTCTCAAAAACCAAGAAGGATAGTAAAAACAAAATTTGCTTCCTTTTTCTCCTTTTTTTTTTTTTTTATTAAAAAAAGCACCTAGAATGAAATGCATGAATGTTATGCAATGCAAATCCTAGAAAACAAAAAATAAACAAAAAACAACACCAAAGAACAATGGTCACAAATGGTAGAGCAATGAAGCACAAGAACTATGTAAGAAAGACTCAATTAGTTCGAGTATTTTGTATCCAAAACCTTTTAGATGCACTATGAGCATTGGAGTTCTTATTCACATGAGAATGATTACCAACTCTAGGATTGGAATAAAGGTTTAAAGCCTTTATCAAATCACCAATAAGTACCATAGGATCAAGTGCTTGAGGCACAAGTACTTTTGGTTTGTTTGCTCTCTTTGCAGCTTGCAGCTTGTAACAGTTTGGAGGAATGTGTCTTGACTTACCACAAAAGTGACAAACCCATGCAGGCTTATCATGTGTCTTGTCCTTAGATAGGGTAGGCTTCCTAGACTTAGACTCTTTTAGATCAACCCTAATTTTCCTAGATGATGAACCTTCTAAGCGTTTAACAACCTCACTTACAGGGGGTTTGACAGTTTCACTCACTATCTCACTCACGGAAGGTTTAGAAGAAAAAGATGAAGGAACAAACTTTGTGGAATGGGGAGCAGACACAGAGATGATTTCAACATAACCTAATCCAGTTTTATCAAAAGAAGACTTTTGAACACTCAGCATTTGATCAAGTTTAGAACTAGTAGATCTAGCAACAGATAAATCAAGTTCCAAAGATTTAACTTTATCAAGCAAAAGCATGTTTTCAGTTTTCACATTGTTCAAAAGATCATTAGTATCAAACAGTTTAACAAGAAAATTCTTTTTTTCAAGCTCAAGAGATTCAATTTTCTTCAGGCCAAGTTCAACATTCATAGCATCCTTTGCAGCAACTTTGCAAAGTTTATTATAGACTTCTTGAAGATCTGCATCTTCAGAGAGTTCCCCATCAGAAGGGTTCTCTTCAACAGATATGCTCTCATCGACTACAGCAGTAGCGGTGAAAGTAATGAAGTTTCCATCCTCATCACAATCAGACTCATTATCAGAAACTTCATCACTAAGAGTTACAGCCATAGCCTTACCCTTAGACTTCAAATAGGTAGGACATTCAAATTTCATGTGTCCATACTCTTGACATCCAAAACACTGTGAGCCCAAGGAATTATTGAAAAGTTGACCTACTTTTTCTCTAGGTTTATCATTATTGTTAACCTTAGTGGGATCATGCTTCCTAAAGTTTCTAGGTTCAACAGTGTTTGTGCCTCTTGCCTTTCTATTACTATTCCTGAGAAAGTTTCTAAAGTTCTTGGCAAGGTAAGCAATCTCTGTAGCAGAGAGCTCATCATCAAATCCACCACCTTCAACATCATCAACTGACTTAAGAGCCATTGAGTTGGATTTGGTAGTTTTGGGTAGATCCAACTCATAGGATTGAAGAGATCCTACAAGTTAATCAACAGGGATGGAGTCCACATCCTTACTTTCAGTAATGGCAGTCACCTTGGGTCTAAAGTTTTCAGTCAAAGATCTAAGAATCTTCCTAACAATTTTAGGTTGATCATAGATTTCACCCAAGTTAAAAGCAGAATTAACAATACCATTCAATTTAGCATAGAATTCATCAAAAGATTTATCATCAGACATCCTGATGCTTTCAAATTTAGAAGTCAATTGCTGCAATTTATTGATTTTGACAGCCTTTGTGCCTTCATGCACAGTCTGGAGGATATTCCAAGCAGTATGAGCAACCTCAACATTAAAGATTCTCTTAAATTCCTCCATAGAAACAGCGTTAAAGATCGCATTCATAGCCTTACTATTAAACGAAGTTGCTTCTTTTTGAGAAGTTTCCCACTCACTAACAGGAGTAGTGGGCTTCTCCCATCCGTATTCAACGGAGTTCCACACTTTCTCATCAATAGATTTCAAGAATGCTTTTATCCTTACTTTCCAATAAGTATAATTATTTCCATCGAAGTGAGGAGGAATAACTAGAAAGTGTCCGTGTTCCATGACAACAGGGGTCAAGGATCAGCTCAGTGATCAAAGGATCAACAACAAAAGAGCAACCCGCTCTGATACCACTTACTAGTTTTTAGACTCCTTAAACAATTGATTTAACCTAGGTAATTAGCCAAGTTGTTACTTAGTCCAATTAAACAAGTCTAGGTTATCACAATATAAAAGATCAAATCATGCAAAGCAGCGGAAAATAAATAACATAAGATATGATCACCCAGGAAACCAAACCGATAAAAACCTGGGGATGATTTGACCTAACTATCCTCAAGGTAAACTTAAATCCACTATCTTGAAAGAATTGAAGTTCATACAATAAGACTTACAAGTCTCCACGCTCGACTTCTTATTGCTACCAACCAGTAGAACTTACTGACACGACCACGTGCAAGCTCCGAATTCACAGACTCCTTCTTTCTTGGATTCACCACCAGATACAAGCACACCCGCTTGTGTTTTCTTTAAACTTTAATGACAGCAACTGAATTGATCATCAAGGCGCAGATAACTCTTCTCCTTGAAATCCCTAAGTTTGTGTAAAGGAAAACTCCTCTAGATCTCACAAGAGATTTACACAAACTGCAATTATGAGCAACACTAAAACGTGGCTAGGGTTTGCCTTTTATACTTAGGACAAATAAGAAACCCTAAAAACGTTTTAAAACACTTAGGGTTGAGTTGGAAAAATCTGCAGAAAAACATTCTGCCCGAGCTTCGATTGATCGAGCCAAGCCGAAAGGCACAATCCTTTCCTACTTTAACTCGATTCCAACTTTACATAGATGCACAACTTTGAGCTAGACTTAAACACTTCTAAATACATTGTTTTGATCATGGTTTGCCAACAATACAAATTAGAGTTCTAAATACATAAATCCTAAGTCTTTAGAATCTAACATAAAGTATTCAAAGCTACATTATACAGATTGTTATATATGTCTAACTCAAAGCCCAGCAATGATAGTCTCAAGGGATTTCTGTACGATAACTATCTGTCTCACAATGTTATGCATATCGTTTCAATATTCTGTAGGCTCCGTGATGCTTTAAATTGCAATCCTGATATTTTGTTAAAGGCTATACGGACCCCACAATTTGACCGGCAGATTCAAGCTCTGGTGAAAATTCTTGGACACATGAATGAAGAAGTAGGTCAACATGAGAGGCAGATGTGGAAATATGGGAGAATTTTCGATGAAAAATTCATGTCTGTATTACAGACAAAAGCATGTCCTAAATTGGTAATGATGTTAGCTGCTGCTCTTCAACAAGAAAGACCTGAAGGAGCAGAGAATATTCTAAAAATCAAACAACTTGAAGATGTGAGTGAGGAAAATAAAAAGAAATGTATTATGGCTGCCGAAGCTGTGAGAAAGATGATTAAATCCTCACACAAACAAATAGCCTGATTCATCGTCTGCAATTGAGTAAGTTATTGACCTTCATATATCTTCCATGGACAACTTTTTTCTTTTCCTTTTATGTAAGGATTCTCTGCATTTATTTAAGTAAGATAATACATCCTATGTTCAGATGGCTGTGTCAAGTAGGCACTTTTTTTCCTCCATGGAGGACATCCTAGACTTACGTAATTTGACTAATTTCAGTTTTAACTATTGTGATGCTCTAGTACATAACCTGTGTACAGTGGGCCTCAGATTTGTTTGATCTTTTAAATAAAACGTCATATTTACCTATATATGTTGTTTATATGTAAAAGCATAGCTCCTCTTGACCGAACATAACATTTTCATAGGCATCCTAATACATTCACTTTCTACTAGGTCAATCTCGGTGTATTGGTCATGATGTGATTAAAGGATGTGTTAAGTCAAAATCAATAAGAACTGGGGCGGTAAATGAGTCAAGTTGTTTATAAATAACTCAAGGCCAGTTTCGGAAAAGATTTGTTTATGTTCATTTGTTTAACAAATAAGCCAAGCTCAAACCCAAGTTTAGGCTCGATTGTTAAACAAACCAAGCTCCAACATAATAATGTGTTTGTGAAAAAGCTAGTGAGCATGAGACTCGATTTAACTATATATAATATTATATATTTATATGTATATATCTAATAATGTACTGAATTAGACTTGAGATTGTAAGTTTGTAAATGAGTTCATACGATATCAAATTATTATTTTGTAGTTTATTGATAATATAAACAGTCCCTTTGTAGTAAAAATTATAATTTTTAAATCCATGAATGAAAATTATTTTATCTAAATTATTAGCATAGATTTTGAAGGGATAATTTTTTGTTGTTGTTATGATTTTACTATATATGAGAAAAAAATAAGTTAACATGTAGTTTTGTTTGATGATTAACTCCAGTTTGGCTTGTGTTGAAATAAATTTAAATGAACAATCTTGAATTTTTAATATTTGGCTCGTTTATAGCCCCTAATAAGGACACCATTGGAGGGTAAAGGGTATTTGTATACTTTTATTATTTTATGTTAGTAACATATAAAGACGGTAGGCACACTTACGCTATAGTACACTGCATTTATATCTCCCTCTCTCTTCCTCTCTCTCTCTCTATGTGCGTCTCTCTTGATGAATAAGTAATTTTATTGATCAAAAAACACTTGAATTACAACTTCAAGCAAAGTAGGATACCCTGCTGCTAAATCAACACTAGAAGACACCTAACATAGTACATTCCCCTACTACAAACACATCGCCTCCGTAAGGCTGTAACAAGCAGACCCTCACCCTTATACCAGGTGCAAAGAAACCGAGCCTACAAACATCGTATTTAACCAATACACAGCTACAAGCAAAGTCCTACCCTATAAACAACAGTCCACACACCTATTACAACAATACAAGCAGAGCAAAAACTAAACAAATGAACTTCCTCTCACTACAAGCAGACACAGTGGATGGAAATTTTACGAACTACAAAATTATCTTGTTATGAGAGGAATTAGGCACTCCTTTGCAAAAATTAGCCTTCCATCTGACATCACTCAAAACTTGCTTTAATAGCCTCCTCTGACAAACTATTGTTACTATACACACTGGCGTTACGTTGCAACCATATGTGATACACTATCTTGAAAAATATAGCTTTAACCCCTCCCATCTTCAAAATCCGAAGACCCCACTGCAAACATTCAGACCAAGAAGATATAGCTTGGTGAAAATCACAAAATCCCAGCATTTGGGACCAGATCCTACTGGTGATAGAACATTCAAAAAACAGGTGGTCTGTTTCTGCAAAATACACAGCACATCACCAACATACCCCTGTTTTAGAAGCCTTTCTCAAGTTGATAACCTATTTAGAATTGCTAACCAGCAAATAAATGAGTGTTTAGGAATGGAAGCAGGATGCCACACCAATTTCCACTAAGGCACTCATCATGCTTAGCTCTAATCTCAAGCTGAAGAGCAAAGGCATATACCAGATTTGGAGATTTACCAATGCATAGAATCCTGATCACCCAAGTGTATCCTTGAGAGATCTACTTGCATAATCACCATTTCTTCATATCCAGCAGATGGGCAATCCTACAACCATTCTTCAACAATCTATATACTCTGGCATTCAAAGAGCTATAAGCTTCAACAACTATTCTGTAATTAAACTAAGGCAGCAAAGCCCCCTTAGGATGCCAATTATCATTCCACACAAAGGCCCTTTCACCATTGCCAATTGAGTGTTAAATCCATGGTCTAACAGTGACCCTAAGCTTAAGAATTTTTCTCCGTCCCCATGAACATCACTGGGGAATGTTAACAACCCAGAAACTTCTACCTCTTAATAGGTAAACATGCACCAAGCAACCCATAGTGAACCTGCCTGAGTGAAAAGGTTCCAAATATGTTTAATAATAGCAATCTTGTTCAAATCTTGGATCCTCTTTAAGTCCTAAACCTCCTTCAGGGTTTGGAGAATATACCCTGTCCCATGCCACTTTAGCTCCTTTAGCCTCAGTATCAATACCCTTCCACAAATAGCTATTGAAGCTCTTCTCAATCTGCTTGATCACTTCCATTGGCAGGATAAGCACATTACACCAAAGGCTTGTATGCTATACAAGACAGATTGGATCAATTGCAGCCTACCAGCTAATGCCAATCTTCTAGCAGACCGAGAATGGATCCTAGCTGAGATCTTATCTATCAAAGGCTTGCAGTCCCTACTTGAGAGCTTACCGATATCAATGGTAAGCCTAAATATTGAATAGGCAATTGCCCTTCAATAAACTCTAGTGAAGCTAAAAGTTGAGTTTTTGACTTAGTAGGAGGAGTGGCTCCAAAGAAAACCTCACCTTTGCTGCAATTTTCCTACAAACCTGACATGGCCTTGAATTCATCCAAAAAATTTTAAACAAATTTTTATGGAGGTTGGATCAGCACTTAAAAAATCATTAGATTGTTAGCAAAACATAAAATCTCGGGTTAAACTGAAATCCATGCTCCTTAGTGATCCTTTCTCTCATAAGCCTAGAAAATGCTTCCATTGCAAAAACAAAGAGTTAGGGTGACAAAGGGTCACCCTGCCTCAAGCCTTTGCATCCTCTAAAATACCCAACAAGACTGCTATTAAAAGCAACAGAGAATTTAGGCGAAGTTATTCTTACCTCCAACCACTGCAAGAATTTATCAGGAATACCACAAGCTGCTAAACATACTGAATTGAGTCATACGCCTTCTTTAAATCGACTTTAATAGTGCACCTAGCTACCCCTTTCTCCTTGTGATAGTCCCTTACCATTTCTACCTGTGATAAACACTGTTTGAGTAGAGCCAATCACATCAGCAAGGCAAAGCTTTAGTCTATTTGCTAGGATTTTTGTGATTCACTTCTAAACGATATTACAACATGATATGGATCTCCCATTTTGAGGGATTTGGCACTTTAGGGACAAGAGTAATGATGGTAGAATTCACTTCACAATAATTTCCCTGAAGAGAAGAAGGAACTTATAGCTTTTGAAACATCTTCCTTGACTATATCCCAAGACTTCTTGTAGAAATGAACAGAGTATCCATCCGGGCCTAGTGCCTTTTTTTTTTTTTGCGTGGATTATTTAAGTAAAATTTATTCATATCGTAAAAAAGAATCACCCAAGTATACACAATGTATACAGCTGGGGAAACAGAGTCCGGGCCTAGTGCCTTATCCCTTTTAATGGAAAACAGGGTCCTTATTTCTTATGCTGTTACCTCCCCTTGAAGCATAGCCTTCTATTCTCAAGGATTCTTGATTCCATTAGTTTATCCAAGTTGTTAATCTTGGCCACATCAATATGAGCAGGAGAACCTAGCAACCAAACAAATATCTAATCTGATCCTTCGTTGATCTAACTCTGACAGTCCAATGAAAAAACCAGTATTTTGATCTCCCAGATTTAGCCTACTATTCCTGGACTTCTACTTCAGAAAGCTCTCCTCAGCATAGCTCAAAGACATAAAACAATGAGACTTCTCTTGTTCCTACTGCAGCAATGTTTATTGTCTAGGGAAAAGCAGGAGTGTTCTTTGAACAGCCCCAAGTTCCTCTAGCTTTTTGGACTCTTTAAGTGATAAGCGTCCAAGATGATCTTTATTAAATTTTTTTCACTCAGCCTTCAAAGCAAACAGAACACAGGAACCCCCATAACCTCCTGAGACTAGATTGAACTAACCAGATGCATAAACTTAGGATGATCAGTTCAAAAATTAAAAAACTGAAATGGTTTTGGATAACTGTTTACCTCTACTTGTGAGAACATAAAGGAAGTTGCATGATCAGAAACACCAGGAGGAAAGAACTCCACTCCAATGGGAGGAAAACAATCAAATCTAACTGGATTGACTAGTATCTTGTCAAGCTTTCATGCCTTGAATTGAAAATCCTCACTTCTACTGGTCCAAGTGTACAGAGGCCCAATATAGGGATGATCCAGAACCTCCAGCTCTATTAAGCAATGACAAAACTCCTCTTCAAATGAAATAGAACCCAAACCTCCAAACCTTTCACCAGGCCCCTTTACAATATTAAAGTCACCACCTATCAAACATGGCTGATCACCAATCTGGGAATTGAGGCTATGCAAATTTGACCATAAATTCTTCCTCACAATACCACTATTTGAGCCATAAACAAAGGAAGCATAAAATGAGTATCCTTGTGGTAAAGTAATCGCACAATGATTTAGTTGATCACTACAAACCCATATTCTACCTAAATAATGACCTCTTTGTCATCATGGAAACTTCAGCCAGGAACAATCGCCTTCATAATGCCGAAACCTTCTAATGTACAATTTTACCTCTTTCTGTTTAAAGGGGTCATTAAGGCCCCTAATATTCCATATAATGAAATTCATATGAAACCTGTACTTTGCAGAGGGTTACAAAAGGTGGTTTTGGTAGGGGTGTTTAAATAACAGTTTTTAGTGTTTAAACATCACAACACGTATTTACACAACATTTTTTTAACTCACATGAATTTCCACAACACTTAAACAATGATACTAGAAATTTCTAACCAAACGGGCCCTAACATTCTTTACCCCTTTTATCTCTCCTTGCACTGCATGTGTCACCTAGTGTTTCTTCTTCTTTTTGCTTTTGATTATAGCCCATTGCTGCATTGCAGCTTCAACAAACTGTTTTATAGTACTGTCCATCAGAGTGTTCACTATCTTTCAGTTTAGGAGATAATGCTGAAGGTTCACCAATTTCCCAAACACTCACTATAGTAACTTCCAAAGCTTTATCTAATACAGAATTTCTCATTGGAGTAGATCTTATCTACATCCTCTCATTTGAAGAACTATTCACAGGAACCATCACTTGGGACCTCAATGAACTTCCCATAGGATTCGGCTCTGGCCTAATCTTCTCATTTGGAAGTGACACATTAACAGAATTATACCCTTGAGGTTGTAATGGACTTAGGGGAGCTCCATTACTCATTTTCTGCTCCTTATTTACATCCCCAACCTGCTCAGTTGGCTTCTCCTTCATCTTATTCTGTAACGGGCATGAATGAAACCGAGTGACCAAAGATTTTGCAATTGACACAACTCTGAGGTTTCCAGGGATAGACCACTTTAACCTCCAAATATACATCTTTCCGCAGTTCTACAGAGATAGTCATAGGTAGTGGACTATTAGCTTCAATTTCCACACAAACCTTCAAACCTTCGAACCCAAGCCACTTCTGTTTCTCCGTGAGAGAATCAGTATATAATGGAATGCCCACCCCACTAGTGATATGACTCAGGCACTCGGGGTTCCAATATTCAACTGGTAAGTGAAAGATCTTGATCCAAATCAGAATCCTTTTGAGATTGAACTTGATAGCTTGTAACCCAGGTTGCCATTTATGAAGAATAAGGGATTTGTTTGCTGCAAACCATAATCAAGCTTCAAGAATTTCATCCCTTACCCGTGCATCCTCAAAATTTAAACAAGAATAACCCTCTTTCCGTGGTCATCACTTCCACCTTGCCAAGTTGGCTCCATTGATGGTCCACAAAATTCTTTACCAGATGGAAAGGTAGAGATTTATCCATGAATTGACCCCCCAAATAATTCACCCGTTCTCCAATGCCTTCCTCCACTGCATCCCAAGGGGGCTTTACAATAGTTCTGCCATTTATCCTCTCTGGAATAAAGAATTCAAGCACTGCAGGTTGGTCCCTACAATCTCAAAATAGAGCTCGCCAATCTGAGATAGTGGGTCTAGCAAAAGAGATTTTTGTCATCCAAATTTCAAATCAATGAAGACTCAGATTTTGGTGGGAGATGATAGTATTCCTTCCTTGCGTATTGTGTATTCCATAATTCTTTTAGTGGCTATGGATCATCTACGTTAGAGACTTCAATTTAGGATGATTAAGCTTTGGTCACTTCTTTAGGGAGGCAGGGCCTCTCGTAATGGTGGTTGGAGTAACTTTACTAAAGGTGTTTTTGGTGGTAATTCTTGTTTTGGGGGCCGTGGTAGTAATTCTAATGTTGGAGGTTGAGGTTTTGGAAATTATAGTTATGGGATTGATGCTTTTGGTAGAGGCCGAGGAAGAGATGGTGTTTGGTGCTTGTCATTTCACTCATTGTGGGGGTGTAAATCATATAGTAATATGGTGTTATGATCTTCATGTTAAACCTTGGGCTAACCCAGCTAACCAGGTTTCTACTCCAACTACATCTACTAGTGATTCCATCACTCTTTCCAGGGAGGAATGTAATGCGTTACTTCAGTTGCAAGACAAACTATTAGTATTTGATATGGCACATTTGCTCACTAGGTAATATAGCATGTTTTTCATCTCTTCCTTCAATTCCATCAGTAATAGACTCAATGGCTTCACTCACATGGTTGGTAAGACCAATTTATTTTTCCACTTTTTAAATTTTCAGTCAACTAAAATTCTGTTGTCCTAGCTGATGGCCTATTAGCAAGCTCACTAAATCCCTTAATTGTTCAGTAATCTTTTATCCTTCCAATTGTGTTTTTCAGGACCTCAAGTTGAAGAGGATGATTGGTGGAGGTCATGAATGGGATGGTCTATATTACCTTAGTTGAGCTCCTGCAAGTGGTAGTCTTAAAAGCATTACAAACAGGGGCGTCACCTCATTAGTGGCACTATTGTCTCTTTAGTCTTACTGTGGGATTATACATCAAACCTCTTGTGGCTACTCCTTAACAAAACTTCGGTTGCAAAACGAAAAGAGAGACATTTTGTTGAAGTTTCAAGGACTATTATGCTTCAATTGCATCTTCTTGAACATTTGTTAGGGGATGCCATTCTTAGTACTGCATGTTATCTTATTAACTCTGATGTCTTCCTCCATTAGTGGTGTAATTCCTCATTTTGTTCTATATCCTGGTAAGCCTTTGTTTTCTCGTTTGATATTTGGCTTTGTATGTTTTGTCTAGGTCTTTACTCTAGGACATAGGTTGATTCTAGTCCTAGGGCCATCAAGTGTGTGTCTTCCATGGTTATTCCAAAACTCAGAAATGATGTAACCAATAATCCTTAGTCTTAAAGGAATGTTATGTGTAGATGTTACCTTGTTTGAAGGTACACTCCCTTCTCTTCTGGAATGTCATTGCATATTATTGTTGTTCTCTACTCTTTTTAACTTTATATTTTCTCCTTTCCACCTGTGAGTACATTTGTGGTCTCCATTTTCAAATTGTTCAACCCCCACAACAAACCCCACCCCACAACCCCAACCCCCACCACCCCAACAACTCAAAACTCTGTTCAAATTATTAGAGGATTTCGTCCTTTCAAACAACCAATTTAGCACACCTACCAACACGTCATTTAAACCATTTTTATATCTTCTACCACATGATGTTTTCAAAGCTAAATGAAATAAATTTTGAAGAATAATGATTTTGATCTTGTGGACGAACAGCTTAACACTTTTTTCTCTATTTTTGGTTGAAAACTTTTCACAAACACAATATTAGTCTTTTAGCAAAATTGGGTGATAATATATTATATTCACACAAACTATTTTAAAACAACATAATATTTTGAAATTTAGCAATATAATATATTGAAATTTAACTTACATCTCGTAACGGGATGCCAAAGTATAGTAAGAGAAGTTATGGAAGATATTAGTTTCTCAACACAAAGGAAACCAAAATATATAAAATATTTGCTATGGTAAAGGAATAGGTATGTGTTATGGATCCCATTTAAAAAAAAAAAAAAAAAAAAAAACTCATTTATTTCAAAAAATAAGGAAACCAGGAGTAGAAGAATCTAAGAAGTTTATTAATGGGAAAATGCATTTATTTTCATGAATTAATCATTTATAGGTGGTTTAATAACTATCTTTGTAAAAAATTATTTAATTGAACATTTAAACCACCTATAAATGATTAATTTTTCTGAAATTTATATAAGAAGCTTTTGGTTTGGAAATGTAACATTATTACTCAAGTTGACTTGCTTTGGTAACCATAAAAAAAACCAATAAAATGCACACAAAAAAAAAAAAATATATATATATATATATATTTAATCACATGTAATAAAGAATACCAAAATTTTTTTTTTATGTGTTTAAATTAGTGGAATTGAAACATTTGTCAATTCACTCAAGTAATAAATTTATATACGTTTAATTATATTAATTTTAAAAGATTACATTTTCTCTCTTTAACATGGCATGTAAATTAATTGAAACTAATTTTCTAAATATTCTCTCTATATATTAAGACGATTTAGAAAGTTAGTTATTACATGTTGAGGTTAAAATTGTAAAATCAACAAAAATTAAAAACTAAAAACCTACAAGGTAAAAACTCCCCACTAGATATTAGATAGATACAAATTAAGTTCCTACCCAATGTTTGTCAAAAAAAAAAAAAAAACCCACTACCCCAAGTACACAACCAAAACTACCCCACACAGAAACCAATTGCAACTTCTTGAAAAATTTCCACTTTCATTTGTTAATGTCTTCCCCTTCCCAACATTATGGAATGCATAAGGAAAAAAATCTAATAACAGTAAATCCCTAAAACTTTAAACCCATAATATTCCTTCAATTTATGTTTAATTTTTTCATCCTATTTCTAACCAATACTATCTTCTTCTACACTCTCTGTTTTATTTGCTGAATTCTTCTCAATCGTATAAGCGTTTTCCTATGAAAATTGGTAAGCCTTTAAACAAAATTTATATACTAATTTTTCAATTGAATTATATTATGTATCGTATTTTTTTCAACATTGTTTCCACTTTCATTTGATAATGTCTTCCTCTTCCCAACATTGTGGAATGCATAAGAAAAAGTTCTAATAACATTAAATCCCTAAAACTGCAAACCCACAATGTTCCTTCAATTTATTCTTAATTTTTTAACCTCATTTCTAACCAATACTAGCTTCTTCTGCACTCTCTGTTTTATTTACCGAATTCTTCTCGATGGTATAGGTGTTTTCCTATGAAAATTGGTAAGCCTTTAAACAAAATTTATATACTAATTTTTCAATAGAATTATATTATGTATCATATTTTTTTCAATTACATATATTGTAAATTGGTAACTCATGACATTCAGGAATGCGTGAACTATATAAAAGATATTATAAAAAATTTAGTTATGAATGAAAAATTATGACACGAAACATTTAAAAAAAAACCTCTCATATGATATTTTTGAATGAACTTATACCATATCTGAATAACATGCAGAATATTGGCTAGTATTTATCAATAATGCATACATTTGTTCTTTATCAAAGTCTTACGAACATAACCACACCTTATTTTCTTAGCAAACACGAGACTCGACGAAGAACAAAGTTGTCAGCAGTACGAACCCGAAGGCAACAGTAGTAAATCCAATCCATCCAAGAATTTCTGCAACCCGTGGCTTCTTATAGGCTAACAGGATAGCAATCATGCAACAAAAATAACCTGCTAAATCATTGACCAAAATACAATCTAGGAAGATCCTAGAATGTTGGCCACAGGAACGGGAGCCAATGCTAGCAGCAGTTGTTTGGACTGTGACCACGATGGACATCTTTATTAGTTTATTTATGGTCGACCTGATCCAGTTCATATCTCCACCTCCACTTTCTATAATATCTTGGCCTTCTCCTCCACTTTCACCTTCACCCCCACCATCTCCACCTGTTTCTCCACCTCCACCTCCACCTCCACCCTCGCCTCCACCTCCACCTCCTCCTCCACCTCCACCTCTGCCTTCTCCTCCACTTTCACCTTCTCCATAACCTTCGCCTACCCTTACTGGTACATCTATGCCTCTACCTTCAACACTATTGCCAAGTTCAACAACTCTTAAGTGCTGAACATCAGGGCTCATTTCAGGACACTGCAATGTGTCATTGTCATTGAAGCTCACTAGATATGAACTCAAGGATGACCATGGATTACGAATTGGTACTAGCATTAGCAAAATCAGCACACTTAGCAGGCTCCATATGTAGTACAACAACACCCATTCATCACGTCCCTGTCATGGAATATTACTCAAAACTTGTTATTTTCCTAGTGCTAAAAGAATTCTATCACCATGTTTTTAAGTTGCGTGGGCTAAATCTTGTGTACAATTACTTAGTTGTTATACTTTAAGGTCTTTAATTAAATTTAATCATTTAATTGTATTGATCAATAAATTATAGTTGAATGTAATTAATTGTCCTTAAAAAAAATTCAGTTTTGTTGTATTGGTTAATGCATAGAACCATGTTCAGAATTCAATTAAGGAAATGTACATTAGTTTGCCCATATATATATATATGTGTGTGTATTTAGTAATTATAACATAATAACAATTTCCTTCTATCCATATAAGAATCACTATTTAATACAACAATTTCATAATTCAAATTAAATATTACCAATCTAATATATGCAACCTCACTTTATTTAGAATATTCAAATTTAAAAGTAAAGTTTCAGTCACTCTTAATTTCAAGTGAAATAAAAAAAAATCATGTTTCGAGCGCTAAAATGGACACTTATGAACTTATTGAGGTATTGGGGGGGTAGATTCTAGATAGGCTACAAAGTGCATCATAGTTTTTGCCTACTTCCAAAAAAGGTTGTGAATATGACATTTTGTATTATTATTGAATAATCCATGCAATACAAGAGAAAGTTTAATATAATATAATTTTTTATGATTTAAAAAAAATATATGTTTTTGCCTAAATATAAAAATATAAAGTTATAGTTATTAATATGGATGCTAGATAGGCTACATCATAGTTTTTGCCTACTTTCAAAGGAGATTATGAATATGACATCTTGAATTTATTAATCAATAATCCATGCAATACAAGAGAAAGTTTAATATGATATAATTTTTAATTCTTTTTTTTGTCTAAATATAAAAATATAAAATTATAGTTATTAATATGGATTTATTATGATTGTGTTTTTATATGGAAATATATATATTTTACCATTTAAAAAAAAATATAATATACCAAGATTCTAAGGCTCCGCTTGGGAGTTCATAAGGGAAAAGAAGAGAATGAAATGGAATGATCATAAGAGAATAGAAAGGAATGGAATGGAATATAATGTATTTAAGTAAGGGAAAAGAATGAAAAAGAATTGAATGAAATGGAATTAAGTAACCTTGATTGGATGTTTTAAAATAAATGAATGGAAAGGAATAAAAATAAATGGAATGTAAGTAATCTTGTTTGGGAGCAACATGGAGGAAATGAAATGGAATCATTTTATGAAAATATTACTATTGGACCCCTATTTTAAAATAAAGAATTGAATATACAAGAGTATTTTGGGAGTTTTAGTAAAAAAATCATTAAATCTAATTTCATTCCCTCCCATTCCTCCCAATTTCGGGGAGAATGAAAATTTGAGGTTTTAAGGGAGTAGAGAGGAATGGGTGTTCCCTCCTACCTATTCCATTCCCTCCTACTTAAACTCCCAAACAAGGAAATGAGCTTTTTATTCTCTCCATTAAAACTCTTAAACAAGGATAGGAAAGAATATTCTAAAATGATTCTTTTCATTCCTTTCCATTCCATTCCCTCCTCCCAAGCAAAGCCTAAAAGTTTAAATTTAGAATATAATTTAAATTCAGTTTATATATATATATATATATATATATTAGAATAATGATGTGTAAAAGTATGAGAGTTAAATAGCTTATGTGGCATATTATAAGGTCAATTAAAAGTCAAACATATTTTATTTTATATATATTATTTTGTTTTATATATATGTATATTAGAATATATATATATATATATATATATTGTTATTTATATATATATATATATATATTCCCTCTTGTCCATTCCTTTTTTTTTTTTTTTTTTTAATGTATTATCTTAAAAAATTGGGAGAATAAAGAAATAAAAAGTAAACTATTATACAATTTAGTCACTAGTAGGAGTGTTCAAACAACAGTTTTCAGTGTTTAAACACTGAAAATTCTTGGCCAAAAAATAAAAAAAGTGTGTTTGGTAGGAGAGTTTAGTTAAGAGTGTTTCAGTAATAGTTATCAGTTTATGGTGTTTAAACACTGTATTTTGAAAGCACATCGACCATTTTTCAGCTTTTGAGTAACAATGTTGAATGACATTGTTGTAAATAATTAGAAAACCATGGGACCCACTAGAATGACAAGACACCATATTTTTTTTCTCTCTTCGACATGGCTTTTCTTTTTTCTTTCTCTCTCTTGCACTTTGTTATTCTTCTTTCTTCCTCTTCTTTCTTTTTTTTCACCTCTTTTTCTCTTGTGTCACGCTTAGATGCTCTCTACTTCTTCTCCTTCTTCTTCTTATTTATTTATTTATTTATTTTTTTGCCTCTTTCTCCCTTGTACTCTTTCTAAAAGTTTTAAAAACTGAACCAAACTGGTTGGTCCGATTTGTTGAACTGGGAATCGGATGCCAGTTCGGTTTGGAAAAAAAATGCCTAAAACTGGGAAAAACCAATAAAAAAATAGGGAATCGGAGGCAAATTTGGTTTTGCCCCCAGTCCCGTTTTTAAAATCATGTGCTCTCTCTCTCTCTCTCTCTCTTGCACGCTGTCTTCTTCTTCCTTTTTTTTTTTGGCCTCTTTCTCTCTTGCACGCTATCTTCTTCTTTAGTTTTCAAATTTGGTGTGTTGGGTTGTTTTATGGGTTTTGCAAAATGGAATTTTGTGATTTCTTTTTTCTTTTTTTGCGCAAAAATTGTTGGGTCCTGTAACACAGAGAGGGAGAGAGGGGGAAGAAGAGGGAGAGAGAGGTAGTGGTTATGGTTAATTGAAATACATGGGAGTTTTTCTCTCCTCAAATTAAAAACATTGTTTTTGTTAGAAAAGTTACCAATTTTTTTTTTTTTTTTAAAAACACACATACCAAACACACTATTATGTTTTTTTTTCTTCATATTTTAAAATATGCTATTTGAAACAGGGTACCAAATACATTTTTTGCATCATGAGTACTTTAAATACGTGCTTTCACAACATTTTTTTAAATCACAGTTTTCACATCATTTTGAACAACAATACTTAAAAACCACTACCAAACAGACCCTAAATAAGATCAATGACTAGAAAGATGTAGTTTTACTTTTACCTACAAAACTCCCATACAAATTAATCCCAAAATTATGCATCTATCCTAGCAAAAATTACAAAACTTACAAAAAAAAAAAATTCAAATTACACTACACTAAGGGTTTGTTTGGTTGGGATGAAATGGAGGAATAGAAAATGGGGGAGAGAAAAAAGAGAAAAAATAGAGAAGATGTGTGTGAGAAACAAACTAATTGCTAAACACACACAATTTTTTTAATTACACTCTCTCACCAAATGAGGAAAGAAAATGGTGTGGTTTAGCAAAATTCTCTTTGGGCCTACCAAAACTCTATCTCCCCAAATTGATGAGAAAAAAAGAGAAAAAAATGGAGGAATGTTTTTTTTTTTTTTTTTTAATTTTTTTTAAAATTTTTATGTTTTGGTGCCCATCCTTTATTTTCTCAAAAGATTTTATTTTATTTTATTTTTTGAGAAAGAAATTTTGGGTTCTTGAACTTTTTGTGTTTCATAAAAAAAAATTATTTAAATTAGAGTGTTTATTCATACACAATTTTTTTAATAAAAATATAATGTTATTTTTTGTTTTGTCTAATAAGGATATGATAGTAAATTTATATAAACTTTATTTTTCATCCACTTTTTTTTTTTTCTCAATCAAATAAAATAATTTTTCATCACTCCAATTAAATATATATAAAGAATTCTATTTTCTAACTTTTCTATCTTTCCAATTAAATATATATAAAGAATTCTATCTTCTAACTTATCTATCCAGAGGGCCATTCCCATGAATTATGTTCTTCACCGTAGGTTTGAGTTGGTGACTTTGGGACCACAAAATGAAACGGCGCGGGTGTATTTAATCCCATTCATTACCAAAACATGCATGTTGCAACACATGCAGACATTCATTCCGTTTTAGGTCGCTTGACTTTTGATACATGCTAGTGGATCTAGATGAGTTCATCGAAAAGATGTGTCCTACGATGCTAGTGAAAAAATTAATAAATTATGGGTACGTTTGGATACAGCTTATTTTGTTGAAACTGAAAACTAAAAACTGAAAACATTGTGGCAAAATAATTTTTAAATGTGTGAATAGTACCGTGAGACCTATTTTTAATGAAAAAGTTGTTGAAAAGTGAAATTTTTGAATCCGTAAACAGTACATGGGTGCACTGCTCATCGTGGAAAAGTCAACAAATGCGGGCTAAAAAAAAAAAAAAAAGAGGAAAACGCCGAAAATAAAAACGCAAATGCACAGACACTGAAACCAAACGTGTACTATATATATATATGCTAAAGTTTTTAACATCTAGGTCCAAGATAGTTACTTTTGGCCCCCCTTTCCTCAAAAATTTACAAATTGACCCTTAAAACCCAACCAAAATAAATAAATAAAACCCACCCTTTGGTTGATAGCCTCTTTACATACAAACAAAAAATAATCCCCAAAAACAATTAACAGATCCTTCAACTATGAGAATACCAAAAAGAAAATCCTTTTGGCATCCCGTTCCCATGTTGGTCTTAAGGAATGAGGAGGTAGCTTAAAGAAACTGACCATACATAGTCACTCACTTGACTCTGCTTAGATTGTTTATTTGAGAGAAATGAAGGGTTTGTACTTAGACTACTCTTGTTCACTCTCACTCTCGTGTGTGTTTGTTTCTCAAAAAAAAAAAAAAAAACCTAGTTAATTTGGTTTGACTTGAAAGTTGAAAAGTTTGATAGTTTTTATCTCGAACAATGTCTTAGGTGTTGTGTGGATAATATAGTGTTAATATATTAAAATTGAATAGTTGTGTAAATAAATTACTAGTGTGTATCCAAAATATCTTGAAAACATTAAAGAGTGTCAACCAATTGAGATACAAACTCTTGGCAATAAATTAGTATTAATATCCCTAAGTAGTGTGTGGCTATCTATATTACTAGTCACTAACCTGCGCGATGCACGGGAATAGCTACTGAATGAATTTCAAGAAAGAAAAAAAACCATTTTTTTGTAGTTGGGGAAGCAAGCAAAATTGCATGAAATTAAAAAAAAAAAATGATATTGAAAGAAATAGTACAAACTTTTATTAGTTAGGTAGAAGAAAGCAATTATTTATTTATTTATTTATTTGTTAGTTTTTGTGGGAAGGAATAAAAGACATAATGTTGCGTCTCTAGTTTAGTTTGTATTGTATATATAGGTATGTATAAGATAAGTTGTAATATATATGCCAAAAAGTGTCCATTGAAATGTCATAATCATTCAAATTTGATATACGAAAAAGTCTCTATTGAAAGGTTATAACCCTTCATATATGATATACCAAAAGGTGCCTATTAGCCAAAAAAAAGTGCCTATTGAATAAAAATATGCCTATTGACCAAAAATGTGCCTATTGAAAAATGAAAAGTCACAAATGTTCAGTGTTTTTAAATGTATATTTGGCAATAATTTATGTAACCATGTGGTGTAATAAGGAGTAGTTAACAAAAAGTCAAAAGGTCCTTATTGGGCAAAAATGTGTTTATTGGCTGAAAATGTGTCTATTGAATGAAAATATGCCTATTAACAGGAAACGTGCCTATTAAAAAATGAAAAGTCACAATTATTCGGTGTTTTAAAATGTATACATAGCATTAATTTATGTAGCCATTATTCTTTACTTTTTTTACCTTTTTAATTATTAAATCTAATAATTAACAACATGAAAACTGGTATAATTATTTCATAGGATCCAAATCCTTTGTTATTTGAGATTCAAAGTAAAAGGTTTGATACTTTAGGATTTAAGTGATGACTTAATTTTTAAGTAAAAGGTATAATTTATTTATTTATTTATTTATTTTTTGCATTTAGGAATTATTTAATTAGCTATCAATACTAACTGTTTTTAGTTATAATAATATTGGATATAAATATAATAAGAGGATAAAAATGAATTTCAATCTTTATGGTTTACACTATCTCTTTTGGATCCTCTCGAGAAGCATATGAATCTTTTAGAATTGGTGATATATTTTTTTTGTTAAACAAATTTTATTTCTAACACGTCATATATTATGAAAAACTAGTGCTGAAAATAGTTCTTCACCATTTTAACTTATTAATTGATTTATATTTTTTTAAAAAAATTGTTACAAAATTAATCATAAATGATTTTCAAGATTTTAAAAAATGCCATGTCCCATTTTTGTTGCATCATAAATGATTGGATTAAAACCTATTAATTAGAAACTGTTATTATGTGTTTGTACTTTTTTGTTTATATCTGGTTTTTTTTTTTTTTTTTTTTTGAGAAATTTTTTTGTTTATATCTTGTTAACTAAATAGAGGACAAAATTTAGCTACAAAATTAATTGTAATTTTAGGTTACAACCTTACTCAATATTTTTTTATTGAAAGTGAATTTTGATAAATCCACTATTGGATTACATCTTTTACTTATTTTCTCCGTACTTGCAAAATTTCTAGAAATTAAGTTAAAAATCAATAGTTATGTCATTAATAAATTTTTGAAATTGCAAGTTTTTGTATTTTAAAATTATGCATAAACATAAGCTTATAAATCATATAGTAAATGATATCTGATTGACACAAAATTTAACATGTGCATTAAAAGTTTAAAAAACATGCAATTCAACAGATATATTTTCAAAATATGTAGTAATATTTATTTTATTGAGTAAGGTTGTAACCTTAGCCTATAACTAATTTTGTAGCTAAATTGAGCTATCATCTGGAGCAGATTCCAAAGGTGATAGGTTGAAACTCTCTAAAAATAAAAAATAAAAATTTGTAGCTAAACTTTGTCCCTAAAAAAAATGTTAATTTTAATTTCATTTTTTTTAATCAATATTTTAATTTCATTTTGAATTTAAGACTTTAGTTTTATTATTATTATTGGTTAATATTTTTTAGTTCTTCCTATAACATCCCCAAAGCAAAATACTAAAATCCTGAATTTACGCCTCCGTGCATTTATTACACGAAATTCCTTACACCACGCACATACCCAAAGTATGCATGCATTTCATACAGACCATCGTACGTCCAAACCAAAGGTTTTTGTTCTCCTCTCCCTGCGTTCTCTCTTTAAAAAGCCATTACCACCACCTTAACTCCTCCTCCCCCCCCCCTCTCTCTCTCTCTCTCTCTCTCTCTCTCTCTCTCTCAGATCCCTTTTACCACCACCACCACTGCTCTCTCTCTCTCATTATCTCTCTTTTGAAGAGCTCTCTTCATTACAATCTCCACTTCTCCACTTTCTCTCTGTCTTCATATTACCTCTCTTTCTTAAGGCCTATTTGGATTGAGGGTAGAAAGAGAGGAGAGTGGAGGAAAATAGAGTAAAGTTGGCTAAAAATATACTACTAATTTTTTGACCAATTCCACTCTACTCTGCTCCTCTCAATCTAAACAAACTATTAAATAGCGCTCTTCATCATTGTCACCAACAATAATATTCTACGATTTTTATTTTATTTTATTTATATAGAATAGAAATTCTACTCTAGGAGTATGAAGTTTACTCTTAGAAACTTGAATTCCAACCCTTACTTCCCACATCCCATAAACATTTATATTTATAGAGTGACCATTACACCAAAAGTGTGCGGTGGTAAAAAATAAAAATATTATAAGTTATGAACATTAATTCGTAACTATGACACAAACTTTGTGCAAGCCTTGTATAGGCTTGACGAAAAAAAAAAAGTCTTTTCTTTGGTACTCGACGACGTAAACGTGTAGAAAGAGAATACTTCACACACAATAATAGAAGGCAGAATCTAATGGTAGAGAGAATAGATGAGGTCATAGAATAACAAGGAGCCACTATATTGATCGATCTTGCACGTGTGATAAGGAAGAAGAACTCTATAGATCTACTATAGGCTTGGCGTCAAATAAAATTAATTTTGGGTAGTTATAGATGCCAGATGCGAGATCCAAAGAAAAGTACATGACTTCTTGTGCATGGAAGCTTTTGACAGTTTGGTCTTCGGTTATTGTCCACCATCGGATGTCCCCTTAGCTCGGGCTAATACTAATTAACCTAGCAATCTAGGTTTGAGATAAATTGCACTAACCCAAAGGACAAGGATTTTCTTAAAACCACTCTTGGCCTGAGTAAAATATATAACAATTTATTAAAAAGGAAATTAAAATATTCTTTATTTATAAGTGAAAATTTGATTTATAAGTTTTTTTTTTTTTTTTCAATATTTTTAAAAAAAATTCTAAGAGAGTCAATTTCATCATTATTTCCGTTTTCTGTTAAATGATATTCATGAGAATCATGCCAAACAAAATATTGACAGTTGACATTTTTTGAAATAATGGATCAGAGATAATACCGGGAACCATGACTTGTCATTCTCTACACTCCCATAGTTCAAGTGGTGAGTTCTGTGGCTAATTCTCCTGTAGGATTCAAGAGCATGCAGTGAAAATCATGAAATGTTAGTAATTTAAAGCTAAATCTAAACATATAAGCCAAAGATTACTGAATTTTTTTTAAAAGTTAAGAAAGTTATCACACCCACCATCCATGGCAAGCTACAAGAACTGAAGAATGAAAGATATGCCACACCAAACTATTTAGAATGAGGTTGTCGGAAAAGATTCCATGGCCGCTGTTCAATAGAAAACCAAACACAAGTTAATTAATGCAAATGTATGTGAAAATCAATAACATGGTTTAGATTTTAGAAGGGAAACAATTCACAAATATGAGATTACCAATCATGTCCAAGAACAAATATAGCCCAGAACATGGTCCCCTGAGCAGCCCAGTAGAGTGGCCAAAAAGACCAACTAGTGAAGTAGGCTGCAGCTGCTGCCAATGCAAAGACCACAAAGACATCTCTGATAACATAACTCAGATACCTCCATGGATTCTTGACCTCTAATGGAGGCTGCGCACTTGGGTTGAAATCATCTTTTTCGCCAACCCCATTAACACCATCAGTAAGCTCAACTTGTCTCTGCATTTTATTTTTTTTCAACTGGATCCTTCGTTGGAGGACTTGGCTTGGTGGTCATGATGGGTTTATTTTTGAATGAAAGCTAGATAATCATACTAGATACGCACGTGAGAGTAGAGACAACGGAATCGATCTCTGGATGCACCCTAGTTGTCGTGCGTGTACACCTTTTAAATCAATAAAGTATAAAAGTTTCGGTCCGAGTCCTCCAACATTTTTTTTTTTTTTACCAAAAAAATAATAAAAAATTCCTTCAGCGCCCAGCAACCTAGTTGCTTAGCATATCCGTGTGTATACTTTATGAATCAATTAAGTATAAAAGTTCCGGGTTCAAGTCGTCTTCCAAATTCTTTTTTAACCAAAAAAAAAAAAAACTTTGAATGCACCTAGCACCGTACCCTAGTTAGAGGAGGTATGCCACATTTCATGTATATGTTTCCTTCTACTCACAGTTAAGTGGGTAGCACTAATTGTGAGAGGGAGGAAACCTATATCTGAAATAGGGTGTATTTTCTCTTCCTAGTTGCCATGCGCGTATGCTTTATAAAAGGGAGGAAACCTATATCCGAAATAGGGTGTATTTTCTCTTCCTAGTTGCCATGCGCGTATGCTTTATAAAACAACAAGCGGGTCCTAGTGTTCCTGCTTTATAAATCAATAAGCGGGTCTTGGTGTTCATGTCGCTTTGTAACTCAAAAAGCTATAAAGGTCCTTGATTAGAGCATTCACATCAAAACATCTTAAAAAAAAAGAGATTTTAGCAACTCAAAAGTCACTTTTTCTATTTTAACAACTTACTTTATAATCATCCAACATCAAAGATTCTATTTTAACATACAATACAAAATAAAATAATATAACCTACACAATAAACAATATAAAAAACTAAAAAGAGAAAAAAAAAAGAAAAAAAAAAAAGGGACAATCAGCCCACAATAAAAAAAGAAAAAGAAAAATATTCTTTAAATTTTAAGCTACAATAAGCTGCCATCTCTAGCAGCATACTATAGTTGAGTTATATTTTTTTTTGAATATAACAACTTTGATGTAGTGTCCCTTTTTGTGTTTTCACTTATAAAATAGCATTTTAGAATTTTTCACATTTTTGATGTGAATGCTCTTATAAATCAATAAGTTATAAGGGTCCGTTTGATTGTAGAAATGAAAAAATTGGAAAATAGAAAATATTTAGTTTTTCTTCATGTGTGTTGATTGAAGGGATGAAAAGTAAAGGGATGAAAAAATCTTTTATTTGATTGTGAAGAAATATGAGAGGATGAAAAATGAAGTTTTTATAAATTTATTATCATATCTTTATTAGATAAAACAGAAAGTAATACATTATGTTTTTATTTAAAAAATTGTGTATGAATGTACACTTCAAGAACCCAAATTTTTTTTTTTTAAAAAAAAAAAAAAAAGACACGGCACAACAAATGATACATCATAAAATGACAAAAAAAAAAAAATACACACACACACACACATATATATATATATATATATATATAAAGGAAAGAAGCAAACTTGATGGGAGAATAATAACATTGCTCAAGGCCAATTTTGTCCAAAGTACCCATCATTATTTTCCCTTATGTTTTCTCTCCAATTCGGAGATATTACGTTTTCGTAGATTCGAAGAGAAAACAGCCAAATTTCACAATTTTCTCCCCTCCAAAATCACTTCAACTAAACACTACTCTTACCCAGCAAAATCTCTTATATTTTATTTTCTTTATTTTCCATCCCACTTTTCACCCTATTTAAAAGTTAAAGATACACACATGAGAAAGGGTAGAGACAACAGAATCAATCTTTGTGGTGCACCCTATTTGCTGTGCTGTGTACTGTATAAATCAATAATTAAGCTATAAATGTTTCAAGTCCGATGGTAAATTGATCACTCAACAGTCAACAGTAGCTATAAAAGTCAGGGGTACGCATGTGAGAATAGTAGAGGCAACAGAATCCAATCTTAGAGTTTTTCCTAATTTCCGTGCATGTAAAAGAATTTGAGTAATGTTCTTTAGGTATTTTTGATATATATATAAATGAAAAAATGTGTGAAAAAGTATGTAATATTGTTTAAAAATGTAAAAAAAGAAGTTAGAATTAGCCAAACATCCCATATAATTTATGAATCGATAAGCTATTAAAGATTCGGAATTTCGGATCCGACTTTTCTACTTTTCTTTTCTTTCGATGGGACCGACTGTTTCTAACTTTTTATTTTTATTTTTATTTTCTGTATACGCGATAGATCTCGGGATGCACCTTAGTTGCCGTGAGATTGAAATACCTTTTTAACGTTAATCAAAAGTTAAAAAAGATTACTTTTAATATCAGCCGTTGGATTAAAGATGATGTTATAAAAATAAAAAATAAAAATTACAAGAGGCAAAAAAGATGAAAAAAGTTGACAGGGTATTTGCACAGTGACCGGATCCAAATCCGTGGTCGTGAGTGTGAACAGTTACAAACATAATCATGTCTTATTATTGCACATACTCGGACAATATTTTCTCGCAATAACTACAACTTTTTTCACGAAATTTAAGATTAAAAAAAAAAAAAAACTAAAGCTAGCAACCAAAAAGAATAGAAAAAGCAATAAAAAAATTTTGGTGCAAAAGAAAAAATCCTATGGATTACCCAAAAAAAAGAAAAGAAAAAAAACTAGTCTTCCTTCCTTTCCATTTTAGATAAACTTGGCAAAAATAAACTCAAATCCATTAACCCACCCTACCTATGGATTACCCAAAAAAAAAAAAAAAAAAAAAAACTAGTCTTCCTTCCTTTCCATTTTAGATAAACTTGGCAAAAATAAACTCAAATCCATTAACCCACCCTACCTATGGATTACCCCCAAAAAAAAAAAAAAACTAGTCTTCCTTTCTTTCCATTTTAGATAAACTTGGCAAAAATAAACTCAAACTCGGACTGGACCGCCTGGTCCGACCAAATTAACACACAGTTCAAGTCAAGGTCATGTTCAAATGGTAGGAATAGAACCACGGAGCACAACAAACAAGCACATACACGCTAACCACCAGGACAACTAAACTTATGCACTAAAATGAAAGCATATTATTTTTAACTTAAGTTTCAAAAAGTTAGATATATTAAAAATGAATCCAGTTGTCTGATTATAAAATATATATTTTGATATATAATTAAAATCATAAATATTTTATTGTTTAAGCACTATTTCTGACTCTAAAAAAAGTAGCCGATGTCATTTGCCTCACCCAAATTTTCTTAGAATATATCACACTAATGGGCACCATAAGAAGATCATTTTACTTAGGGGACTTAGGGTCTATTTGGATACCACTTATTTTGTTGAAATCGAAAACGTATTGTTGAAAGTATTGTAGATAAAAGTAAAAATTAGTTAAAATAGTACAGTGAGACTCATGAATAGTATCAAAAAGTGTAGTGAGACTCATGAATAGTAGCAAAAATAAGCTGAATAACAAAACAATTTATAATTTTTATCCAAATCCAAATACACACTTAATTTGAGTGCTTTTGGAGAATCCAACCATTCGAAATGGAATAAAAATTATTTAATCTTAAGAGAGCATTAATTTTCCTTTGTTTTGACTATTCATGAATCATGAATAAGTTTTAGGCTTTTAGCCCTATATAGACCCCGTAGAATAGCATAACTTATCGCCTGAGAAATAATGTGAAAATGTTGCATGTATTTTGAACGAAATGATACCACATTATACATGTTTTTCATTTGTTAGTATGGTAGTTATTTTTTGTTTGAAATATTTTTTATTTATTGAATTTTGATATTGCATAATATTATTTGATATCAAATACCTTCTTGTATGTGACACTTGCTAGCACAATTTGAGAATTCGCACGGACCAATTAGTAGCTGCCATGACTGCATTTTAGTATATAATAATATAGGGTCAAGCTCTCCTCCAATTAAAAAACCTCTCATTTTCTCCTATTTTTATATAGATTAAAGATACCTTTCAAATAAGAGATCTATAGGCTGAAACAAACCACCTCAAACCCAATTTTAAAACTAAACCTAATTCTAACTTATTTAGGAAACCCTAATTCTAATTTTCTTGAAAATTTTCAATTATTGAATTACAAAAATGACCTTATATTAAGAAAAATTAATAAAAATACTAATAACCTAATCAACTAATAAGACCTAAAAATATAATTGACTTGTGGGTTCCAGTTAGTTCAACTGGTAAAATCTCTAATGGTTGAATAAGAGATGTAAGATTTAATCCCGGCCTACACCAAAAACTTAATGCACACAGCAGCGGGGGAAAAGGCCTCTGCACATTAAAGGGAGGTCATTCCTTATAAACACATCCTCATGTGCTTCCCTAGGCGATATGGGATTCCATGGAATGTAAGACCCCCTTTTGGGTCATTACAATCCACCCCCCTTATGGGCACATACGTCATCGTGTGTGGGGCCCACATTTCTGGCTAGGGTATGGCTCTGATACCATCTGTAACAGCCCCGCCCCAACTATGTAGATATTGTTCGCTTTGGGGCCCATGCTCCTCACAGCTTTGTTCTTCCTCAAAATACACAGCAGTGGGGGAAAAGGCCTCTGCACATTAAAGGGAGGTCATTATAGACACATTCTCATGTGCTTCCCTAGGCAATGTGGGATTCCATGGAATGCAAAACTCTCCTTTTGGGTCACTACAATAGTAATGCCCCAATTTGATTGATTGTGTGATATGTGTGGGTGTGTGATGAGTCCCACATCGGGTGTTTACTAGGTTGAACTGGGCTTTATTAACAACTACAAGGAGCCTAAATTGTGACTAGTCCTTTTAAGGTATAGCGCAAATGTGGCTAACGCTTTTCCTTGGGTCGTTATATATGGTATCAAAGCTGGCCCGGTAACCCCATGTGGGCTCAAAGACATTACCCACAAAGTGGGTCCTAACGAGAATGTTAGGAATTTAAATGGGGGAGATTGTGATGCCCCAATTTGATTGATTGTGTGATGTGTGTGGGTGTGTGATGAGTTCCACATCAGGTATTTACTAGGTTAAACTAAGCTTTATTAACAAATACAAAGAACCTAAATTGTGACTAGTCCTTTTGAGGTATAGCGTAGATGTGGCTAGTGCTTTTCCTTGGGTCGTTATAGTCTTGGTTTGATGGTAAAAAGTTATTATCAGGAGCGCATGCCATAGGTTGAAACTCTCTCAAAAAATATAATCGATTTCCAATTTTTTTTAATAAAAAATTAACTTAATTAAAATAAACATTTATTTGCACTTGCTACATCAAACTATTTTGAGGTTGTGGATTCTAGTTAGCTCGATTGGTAAAATTTTTTATAGTTATATGAGAGATTTGGGATTTAATTACTATCTACACCAAAAACTGATTAGTGTCTTAGTTTGATGATAAACAATTATCATTAGTAGTGAACATCATAAATTGAAACTTTCTAAAATGAGTTTCTCAAGGTCATTTGTGACATATTCTTGGAGACATTAGTACGTAGACCCCGACAATAGTCCATAAAATAATAAAATATTCCTAAGAGTAGGCAGTCTGTCTAAGCTTTTGAAAAAGAAAAAAAATCCAATGTTACTTCTCCAGTTTTTGTATTGTTTGGAAAATAAATAGTTACTTTTATTTATTAGCTACTTACTTTTTCAAATACATTTTTCAACAGATTCTATATTCTATTAAAATATTATTTATTTTTTTTTTTTTTAAATTTCCTTCATTCATTCATAACAGCTATATTTTTCAAATTCCTAACAACGATATTTTTTAATCTTCCAATGATAATATTTATAAATTTTCTGATGATATTTTTTAACAAATCTCATGGAACACTTGTTGCAATGATAGAGTTAGTTGTAGTTGTAGGATCATTTAATTTTAATGAAAAGTGTTGTCCACAATATTTTTTTCTCAATACTTTCATAACAAAATCTTATGTGACAAGTTGTTACTAGTTCTAATTTGAACTAACCACTGAAATTATTTTTTTACTTACCAAAATTAGCTAAGAACAATTTGTCACTTAAAATTTATTGTGAAAATATTGTGGTAACATTTCTCACTTTTGATTTCTTATTCTTTATATTATTTTTCCTTTTTCTCTTTAATTTTTTCATCCATGCGTTTCTTTTCTCCACGCACATATACACACTCTTATCTCTATCTTCACTTCTTATTTTGTTTTTCTACTTGATCTCCAGAACATTCTCCATATATATCTCTCTCTCTCACACACACACAAAAATCTCTCTCCCTTTCTCTCACACAAACAAATCTCTCTCTCTCTCTCTCTCTCTCTCTCTGAGAGATCACCGGTGGAAAACAAAGGTTGGAATTCGAGAAAAAAAAAATAAAGAACAATCCAAAGCATTGACATTAGATGTTCTAAAAAAAATCCTACTTTAACATAATAAAAAGTTACTTTTATTTATTTTGACATAGTATTTAACATTACAGCTTACATTCTCTTTATTATTATTCTATACAACACATTAAAATAATATTAACGTAAAACATAATTTAAAAGAAATGAACTAAAAAGAGAAGAGAGAAAATTAAAATTTGAATTAAAAATGAATTTTTAGTTAATAATATGGCTACCTAGAAGTAGAAGGGTACTGTAGCTCATACCCACTTTTTTTGGCATTTGAGATGTCCAATGGAAGTAATTTTTTGTGTGTTGAAGACAAAGGAGAGCTGGAGCAGTTGTTTACTGCTGATAGTGAAACGCGATCGTATGACTTAAGCAAGGAGCTGATGAACTTAATCGATACGACACCGTTTGGTAACATGTATGTTTTATGGAAACGACAGCGTATCAATTAGAGGTTTAACTCCAGGGTTAGAGGTTCCTTTGTTAACAGTCTTTAGCACGTGTCCTTCTTTCATTGGTAGTTAGTGTAGCAGATTTTCCCACTTAAATGGGAATTGGTTTTGGATTAGTTTTCTCTTTCTCTTTCCAGTTTGTGTATGAATAGTTTTAGCGTTGTATCTATAGTCAATTGCTTGTATTCTTTGATCATCAATAACAGAACTGAATTTTATTTAGGATATGTTTGAGATTTGCTTATTTTGTTGAAATTAAAAACTTTTTGCTGAAAGTACTGTAGATAAAGATAAAAATTAGCCGAAATAATATAGTGGAATTCATGAATAGTACCAAAAAATGCAGTGAGACGCATAAATAGTAGTAAAATTAAACTAAATAGCAAAATAAATTGGCAAAAATAATCTTTGCCAAACAGATAGAGAGAGCTTTCTGCGTTTTTACATTATATTTGATGTGCAAATACTAAAAATTTAGTACATAGCCAAAAAAAAATATATGTGCTAAGCCTTTACCTTTATTTAACGTTAAATTCTAACACAAAGGCTTCTAGCTTGGACAAAGACAGTCGTACCTTTTCTTGTTAGCAATAAACCCCCAAAAGAAAACTGACCATATATTGAAGCTCTTTTGCCTTTCTCTTCAATTTTTTTTTTAATCTCTTCATTTCTTCCTTTCCCAAAAAAAATAAAAAAAATAATAATAATTTAGGAGCACAACTAATTTTACATCTATTTTCGCAATAATTTAATGCAATCCGATGTGATTAAATGTAAATAGTAGAAAAAATAATTGAGTCTATATGAAAGTGATAAACAACTAGTTACAATTTGCCACATAAGGTATATAATTGTGAAAATAGATGTGAAATTGGTTATAGTTTTAGAATAACTCATTTATTTCCACCTATAGGAAGAATGAAGCCACATGTCTTGTTAAAAAAAAAATTTCAATACCATTTAATTAGTACGGAAAGATCAATCTTAAGTCACCAGTAAGCTATCAAATTAAGAAGATAAGTATCCACTCAAGCACATTCAATATATTCAATGACAACCATACTCAAAGGCCTTAAAACTCTTAGACAATGTCCATTACACTCATGGTAATAATCACCTCAAATTATGTACAACAATTAGACAAGTTACATATAAAATGGACAATCTACCTCATTTGCTAAAGTATGAGAAAAATACTACAAAATACCATCCACATACAAAATATATAGGTTGATATTAACTTAAGCGTAAGAGGATCCCTCACTGGAGCACAACCCAGCCTGGTGATCTCTTTGATTAGCTTTCTTATTCTTGCATATCCAAAAAGACCATAAAAAATTTTAGATTGGACGAGTGACCCAATTGATGATCTTTGGCATCATCAGTTTGGCATTGTTTATACATTCCTCTCCACACCATTGAATAAGAGAAATAGAACATCCATTTGGGTCTAAAGGAAGAGAGGAATTCAAGTGGTTGGCTCATTGCAAGGCACAGACTAAACACAGGATGACCACAAAATTCAAGCGACCTCAATAGACCTCAAGGGTATGGCCTAGTTCTTGGGTCTTAAGGTCAAATTTCACCTTCTTACTTTCCAAGTATTTGCAAAGTTGCAACAATATTTAAATGATTGATTTGGCATGTGGCTTCTCTTTTTTTTCATGTTGCACTGCTTTCAAAATATAGGATCGCCTCACTCTTAAAAATTTCTAAATTAAAATACTATGTTATCAACCTTAGAATAAGCTTGGTTGTAGGTTTATAGCTCTAAGCGGTTGGCTTAGTGATTCCTAAGGCCTCCAATATTTATGAGATTTTGGGTTTGACAAGCTAATATAAGGTGATCATGTTGGTATTGGTTCCTGGTGTGGTGGGTATTTGGTGTGTGGAATAAATAGTGCTTTGTTTTTGTTGATTTTTTTTTTTTTTTAGATCTGGTTTTCCTCTTTTTAAGTTTTCTGGCTAGGGGTTGAGTCCAATTCTGTGCAGATGATCTTTGTGCAATCATCTGATGTAGTTAATATAGTCACAACCACAAAAGTAAATGATTCTATTTATTTGTTGAGGGCGCAAGCAAACAATGTAGGCTCGGTGCTAAAAGAAATTGAAGCATGTTTTATCAAGTCCTTCTCAATATAGTAAAGAGTTTGAATGTGAATCTAAGAATTGTACAGTAATGTCTTGGTTATGGAATAGTATGGAGGCATGTAGTAGTCAGTGAGTGCTAATTTCAGTTTTTTTTTTTTGGTCTATTTCCAAAGAAATCTGGGAAGCTGTCCATTAGACATACTCAATGGACAAGGCCATGAGTGAGTACTATTGTGCTTTCTGTGATTTCCTGTATTATGTAGATTAAATTGGATAAATGTGTGTTGTGTGGGCGTGAGTCTCATATTGGGTGTTTATTATGTCAAATTGGGTTATATAAGTGAATACAAGGAGGTTCAATTGTAATTTGATTAGTCCTTTTAGGTGTATTGCGTAGACATGACTACTGGTCTTCCATAGGTGTGACACTATCAAAGGGATAATAGATGAGTTGAATCAGTATCATCCTATGACTGGTGATGTGGAGGCTTTAAAGCTACAACATGCGCAGTTCTCTAAAATTTTTTCTACACTTTATATCCAAATCTTCAATCAATGAAGACCCAGATTTTGGCAGGAGATGGTAGTATTCCTTCTTTGAGTATTGTGCATTCTCCAATTCTTTCAGTGGCTATGGATCATCTACGTCAGACTTCAATTAAGAATGATTCACTTTAGTCACTTCTTTAGGGAGACAGGCCCTCTAAAATTAATGGTGGTTGGGAGTAGATATACTAGAGGTGGTTTTGGTGGTCATGGTGATAATTCTTGTTTTGGAGGCTGTGGTGGTAAATCTAATGTTGGAGGTTGAGGTTTTGAAATTTATAATTCTGGGGTTGATGCTTTTGGTAGTGGCCGTGGGAGAGATGGTTTTTGTCATTGTCCTCATTGTGTGGGAGAAAATCATATAGTTTAAGTGTTGTTATGATCTTCAAGCTAAACCTAGCTAGGGCTAACTCACCTAACCAAGTTTGTACTCCTCAGATAACTCTGCGGCACCTCATCAGGAAGTTAGTGACTATACCACATCTACTAGTGATTCCACTGCTCTTTCCAGGGAGAAGTATAATGCTCCACTTCAGTAGCAAGACCAACTATCAGTATTTGATATTGCTTGAATTTGCTCATTTAGGTAATATATCATGTTTTTCATCTCGTCTTTCATTCCCATCAGTTACAGAATCAAGGGCTTTGGCTCACATGATTGGTAAGACCTATTTATTTTTCCACTTTGAATTTGTTGTCAACTAAATTCTGTTGTAATAGCTGATGGCCGTTCTTGCGATATTGCTGGTAGAGGCACAGTTTGTTCTTTATCTTTTACTCTTTTTTGTCTATTATAGCAAGCTCACTAAATCCCTTAATTGTTCACTAACCTTTTATCCTTCCCATTGTGTTTTTCAGGACCTCAAGTCGAAGAGGATGATTGGTGGAGGTCGTGAATGGGATGGTCTTTAATTTATCACCTCATGATCAGTGGCACTATTGTCTTGGTTCTGTCTTCACAATCTTAATTTGAAAATTCTAACTGACCAGTAAATTTTTAATGAAAGATTATTACCTCTAAAAATATGTTTCAGATATTTTTAGTTGTTTCATAAAGAAACAGCCACTCAATTTCATTGTGCCATTCGCATCTGAGAATCTGATAATGCCTTAGAATATGCTAAAGGACCTCTTTAGTCTTATTGTGGTGCTCATGGCGTTATGCATCAAACCTCTTGTGGCTGTACTCCTTATCAGAAAGGGGTTGCAGAATGAAAATATAGACATTTTCTTTAAGTTTCTAAGACTATTATACTTCAAGTGCGCTCTTATTCATAGTTCTCCTCCCTCTCCCTAGAGGTTGTACCGGCAAAACTATGTAGTTATGTACCTCCTCCACCCTCCATGAGGCATGCAAGCATGTTCTATGAGAAAAGAATGAATTGGGAAAAACTGATTACTTTGATTAATTTACTTTGTGACTTTATATACATCAGCAAGTCCAGCTAAGAACGAGAAACAGAGCACTGAGCTAACAGATCCTAACAACTTCTCTCACGTGTAAGTAACTAACCTACTCACGTGTGTTTACAAATGGAAGAAAGTAAAAGCTAAACTACAAGTTGTATATTACTAATGAAAACTAATACAGATACTAAACGACAAGAGCTTCAAATATGACTTCTTGAACTTCTGCTATACATGTTGATCCGTGTTTCTTCTGCTCCAATTGCTTGCTCTATTCTTGATCTTGATACTCCCCCTCAAGATGGACTGTAGGTTGATAAATGTTGATGAGTCCCATCTTGGATAAAAGCTCTGAAAATTGTTTATGGCTCAAAGCCTTAGTGAGCAAATCTGCTAATTGGGATTGAGTTCTAACATGGATAAGTTTGATAACTTTCTCCAACACTTTATTCCTTACAACATGGCAGTCAATTTCTATGTGTTTCGTTCGTTCATGGAAAACAGGATTGGAACCTATGTGGAGTGCTGCCTGGCTGTCACAGAACAACAAAGCTTCTCTGTTGTGATTAATCTGAAGATCCTTTAGCAAATAAAGAATCCAAACTATCTCACAAGTTGAAACAGCCATAGCCCGATATTCTGCCTCTGCTGATGATCTAGAAACAGTGGATTGTTTCTTTGATTTCCAAGAAACTAATGAGTCTCCAATGAATATACAATATCCAGTAACAGATCTTCTGGTATCTGGACATGAATCCCAGTCAGAATCTGTAAAACCTTTTACATGCAACTCTAAATTTGCTGAGAAGAAAATGCCTTTACCCGGTTCATTCTTTAAGTACTGCAAAACCTTAAGTGCTGCCTCAAGGTGTGTTTTTCTTGGTTTAGCCATAAATTGGCTTAATTTGTGGATTGCAAAGGTGAGGTCAGGTCTAGTGATGCTTAGGTACAGCAACCTTCCCACCAATCTTCTATATTGCCCTGGATCATCAAGTAACAAACCATCATGTTTGCTGAGCTTCAAACTTTGATCCATAGGAACTTTTACAGGTTTGCACCCAAGAAGCCCTGCATCCTCCAGAATCTCAAGAGCATACTTCCTTTGACATAGGGAAATGCCTTTTTCTGTCCTAGCTACTTCCATACCAAGAAAATATCTCAAAGCACCCAAATCCTTCAGCTGGAATTTCTGATTTAACATCACCTTAAATTGATCAACTTGCCCCTTATCATTGCTTGCTATGAGAATGTCATCAACATATACTAACAAAGCAGTGAATGAATCTCCTTGTTGCCTAGTGAAGAGTGAGTAGTCAGCCTTAGATTGAGTAAACCCAAGTTGAATCAATGTGTTTGAGAACTTAGAAAACCATTGTCTGGAGGCCTGTTTAAGTCCATAAAGTGACTTATTTAATCTGCATACAAGCTGTTCTCCATGCTCCCCCTTGCTGTGAAAACCAGGTGGAAGAGCCATGTAGACCTCTTCATGCAAGTCACCATGAAGAAAGACATTATTTACATCAAGTTGGCTAAGGAACCAACCTTTCACAGCAGCCACTGCAAGTATACACTTCATAGAAACCATCTTGGCAACAGGGCTGAAGGTTTCAAGGTAATCTAAGCCCTCCTTTTGAGTAAACCCCTTTGCAACCAACCTTGCTTCGTATCTTTCAATAGCCCCATCAGCCTTATACTTAATCCTATAAACCCATTTGCATCCTATAGGATGTTTATCATGAGGCAAAGGAGTGATAGTTTAAGTATTATTGGCTTCCAAGGCAGCAATCTTAGCATCCATGGCATCTTGCCACTTAGGATCAGTTGCAGCTTGTGAAAAATACATAGGTTATGTGTTGGTACAAATTGAGCAACAAAAGGATTTGTAGGTAGGAGATAAAGTGGCATAAGAAAGATAGGAAGAAAGAGGATGGGAAGTGCCTGATTGGGACTGATTGGAGATGATGGTTGATGAAATTTGGTTGCAATGATAAGCCTTAAGGTAAGATGGAGGTTTAGGCACCCTAGTAGACCTTCTAGGAGCATCAGTAAGCACAGCTGGAGTAACAGAAACAGCATGATGAAGAACATCAGTAGCAACATGATCAAAAACATCAAGAAAAACTTGATCATCTGAGTCAAGATCATGATGAATCTGAACAAAAGAATCAACATTGACAGGTGATAACGGATCAAGCAAGGCATGAGGGATGGAAGGAATGCTAGGCAAAGGAATTAAGGCAGATGAAGGAAGAGGAGTGTGTGAAGTAAAAGGAAACACCTTTTCATGAAAGATGACATCCCTAGAGATGAAAATAGAGTGAGATTGAAGATCAAGCAGCTTGTAACCCTTGATATTGAACGGGTATCCTAAGAAAACTGACTTCCTAGCTCTAGGGGTGAACTTGTGTTTATGTGGATTGACATTAGTAGCAAAGCAAAGGCAGCCAAAGGTCCTGAGGTGAGAGTAAGAAGGACTTGATTGAAAAGCACCTCATAAGGAGACTTATTTTGCAGAAAAGGAGTAGGAAGTCTATTGATCAAATAGACAGCTGTGAGGATGCAATCTCCCCAGAAAACAAGAGGAATGTTGGACTGAATTTGCAAGGCCCTAGCAGTTGCAAGAATGTGCTGATGTTTCCTCTCCACAACTGAATTCTGTTGTGGAGTGTAGACACAGCTTTGTTGATGATTAATGCCATTAGAGTTGTAAAAATCAAACATGTTAAATTCTAAAGCATTATCAGTTCTAATGGACTTAATAGGGGTTTGAAATTGAGTATGGATCATTTTGTAGAATGAAACAATCAAAGGCCTAACTTCAGATTTAGTTTTCATGAGGAAAACCCAAGTGGCTCTTGATGCTTCATCTACAATTGTCAGAAAGTATTTATGTCCAGCAGTAGTAGGAATGGAAAATGGCCCCCAAACATCCATGTGAACAAGATCAAATGAATGAATAGCTCTTTTATTTTCAAAAGGAAAGGGTAGTCTCTTTTGCTTTGCCAAAGGGCATACAATGCAGTCTTTGGTACAACAATTTTGCAAGAAAGGAAAAAGATGACCTAAAGCATGAACTTTCATGTCAGATGGATGTCCTAGCCTAGAATGCCATAGAGAATACAAGTTGGCATGAGAAACAGAAGAGGAAAAGGTAGTGAAAGAACTAGACTTATTCTTGAGAAGAAAATCATCAAGAGACTTGGAAGCTTGAGAAAGGCTAGATGCTTATAACAGATAGAGTCCGTCATGCATTCTGCCTATTCCAATCGTGTTCCAACAGGTAACGGCCTGTATAAAACAATAGTTGGACAGAAATACAAGACAAAAGGGTTGAGATTGAGTCAAGGCACTAACATATATCAAGTTAAAAGAAAATGAAGGCACACAAAGGACATTTGTTAGGGTAATGTGAGAGGAAAGCTTAATTGTACCAACATGAGTCACAAGTGCAGCCTCCCCATTGGGTAATTCAATCACAGAATGTGAAATTGCAGTAAAAGAAGTCAATAAATGCATTGAACAAACTATGTGATCTGTAGCACCAGTATCTATAACCCAAGTTTCAACACGAAAGGCCTTTCTATTCACAACCTTAGCAGAAAAGACTGAATGTGGTGAATAAGGAACAGTACCTGCAACTGCATTGGATGGCAATGAAACAGCATTAACTTTGTGAGGCTCTTGAACTGTTGAAGTTTGGTGAGCTCCAATCAATGACAGAAGCTGGTGATACTGATCAGGAGTGAATGCAGGTGCTTGAGCAGTGACAAAATGATTATACTCAGTAGTTGGAGCCAAGCAATGCCCTTGAAACTGATTTGTAATAGGATTATGATCAGTATTAGAAGCTAAGTGACGGCCCTGGAACTGATTATGGCCCTGGAACTGATTTGCAACAGCTGAAACTTGATGAGCCATCATATTTCTGTTCTTGAATTTGTAGCCAGGTGGAAAACCATGGAGTTTATAACATTTTTCCACAGTGTGTCCCAACTTTCCACAGTGAGTGCACAATGGCCTTTCTTTTCCTTTTGGATTTGTGCTTGAGCTCTTGGCAGCCAAAACCGTAGATTCAACTCTGACAGAATTAGTAACTGATCTTTGCATTTCCTCTTGGATAAACAAAGAATGAGCCTTATTAACAGAAGGCAGTGGATCCATGAGTAAAATTTGTGTTCTGACTTGAGAAAACACATCATTGACTCCCATGAGGAACTTCATTATTGCTTCTTTGATTTGAAGATCCTTCAATCTCTGATTAACATTGCACACGCATTTGCCACAAGTGCACTGAGGAAATGGACTAAGATTCTGGAGCTGATCCCACAAGACCTTAAGCTGAGTGAAATAATCAGTGAGTGATTGTTCTCCCTGATGGAACTCAACAATTTGCTTCTGGATGTTGAAAACCTTGGTTCCATTTCCTTGACTGAATGTGTCTCGAAGCTCAGTCCAAATCTCAAAAGCAGTATCTCTGTAAATGATACTACCCTGAAGTTTTGGTGATACTGAGCTGATGATCCAAGTACCAACTATATTCTCAGCACGAATCCATGCTTGAAGAGCAGTTGGTGAATTCACGAGTGGAGAAGAAATGGTTATAGAACCATCTATAAAACCAAGCTTATTTTTACCAATCAAAGACTTTCTCACTGATCTTGCCCAAGTAGAATAATTTTCTTCTCCAACCAGAGGCTGAGAAGTGAGAATAGCCCCTGGATTTTCTCCTGGATGTAAGAACAGGGGATCATTGAGATTATATGAATCTTGTGAAGAAGATGAAGATTCAGTGGTAGAAGTATTAGCTGTTGTGGCAGCCATTAAGGCAAAGAAAAAGCTTGAGAAGATTTTAAGAAAGCTTGAGAAGAGCAACAATGGTGGACGATGAAAGAGAAATTCCCAAATCTATAAAACCCTAGAATTTTAAGCTTTCTAGGAGCTCTGATACCATATGAGAAAAGAATGAATTAGGAAAAACTGATTACTTTGATTAATTTACTTTGTGACTTTATATACATCAGCAAGTCCAGCTAAGAACGAGAAACAGAGCACTGAGCTAACAGATCCTAACAACTTCTCTCACGTGTAAGTAACTAACCTACTCACGTGTGTTTACAAATGGAAGAAAGTAAAAGCTAAACTACAAGTCGTATATTACTAATGAAAACTAATACAGCTACTAAACGACAAGAGCTTCAGATATGACTTCTTGAACTTCTGCTATACATGTTGATCCGTGTTTCTTCTGCTCCAATTGCTTGCTCTGTTCTTGATCTTGATATGTTCACCTTTGATATGGCCCCATTTGGGTTTTCTTTTCTTATTTTTTTTTGTTTTGATTTGGTAAGAAGCAACCATGGTAAGTCTCTCTCTGTCCACTTCAAATTTTAGTTGCAGACCTTTCATTTTTTTTTTTTTCACTATTTGATATCTCGTGCTATGAGTGACTACTAGTTGCATTTAGTATTGGCTGAAAATTCAAATTTTTTTACTATTTAGCTTATTTTTGCTATTATTTATAAGTCTTATTGCACTTTTTGATACTATTAATTCATCAGTTTTACTATACTATTTCAGCTAATTTTTAGTTTTATTTACGTTACTTTTAGCAAAAAGTTTTCAATTTCAACTAAATAAGATATTCTCAAACGGATACCTGAGAATGATTCAATAGCATTTTCTTGTGAAATCTTGCTCTCTTACAACTCTCCATAGTATGGATAATTATTATGTCATTAGAATTTTTACTCCTATTACTTTCACGGTCACATTTCATTGAGGATTTATATATAGAACACGCGTTCATTATCTTTTCTTTTATATAATTATGCACCGGTAGCCTTCATTTTCTAATTTTTTCCCCCTTCAAATACTCTACTCAAAGTATTAGAGGATTTCATCATTGTTTCAAACAACCAATTTGGGATCCACCAACATGTCATTTTAAATTATAATATGAAATATAGTTTAGGGTGGTATAGTGTAATATGAGGTATAGTTTAGGGTTATAACTACCAGAAAGCCCTTTCATTTCAAAAAATATGGAGAGTTTCATTTTACCATCCTAAACTTTTCGAATGCACTTTTTACACCATAAAACTATGACCATTTTTACACTTTATATCCTGATGTTAAGTTTGCTGTTAACTTGGATGGAAAAATATGACACCACGTGAAAAGACCTAATTGCCCATCTTCTCAATGCTTTAAAAATAAAAGATAAATTACACTTTACCACCCTAAACTATACTCCTTATTACACTTTGCATTCTAAACTTTGAATTTTCATCCAAGTTAACAAGAAACTTAACAACAGGGTGCAAAGTGTAATAGGAGACATAATTTAAGGTGTAAAACGTGCATTTGAAAAGTTAAGGGTGTAAAGTTTAGAATGCAAAGAATAATATGGGGTATAATTTAGGGTAGTAAAATGTAATTTTCTCCAAAAAAAAATAAGGAAACTGAGAGTAGAAGAATCCAACAAGTTTGTTAGTGGGTTAAATGCATTTAGTTTCATGAAGTAATCATTTATAGGTGGTTTAATTACTATATATGTTAAAAAAATATTTATGGTTACTTTTTTTAAAATTTATATAAGAAATAATTGGTTTGGAATGTGACATTATTACTCAAGTTAAGTTGCATTGGTAATAATTAAAACAAAATCAAATGAAGAAAATTTAATCACATGCAATAAAAAATACAAAAAAAAAAAATTGCATGTTTAAATTAGTAGATATTGATTAAAACATTTGTTACTCAAACAATAAGTTTATATTTTTAATTATATCAATCTTAAACATTTATATTTACTCTCTTATAACGATATTATGACATGTAATATTATTGAAACTAATTCCTCAAACATTATAATATTGAATAAGTATTATAATTCTCATAAAAAAAAAAAAGAATAAATATTATAATCATAAAAATAATTTCTTATAAATTTTTTAAAATAAACTTATAGCATATTTAAAGACCACATTTGCTAGTATTCATCTATAATACATAGATTTGTTCATGATGAGAATTTTATGAATGAACCACTCCTTATTGGGAAAGAACTCTTTCACACACATATTGTGTTTTTATAAACTGAAAATGTTTATAAAAAAACATAATGTTTTCAGTTTATAAAAACACACAATACTCTATGTGAAAGAAACATCGACCCTCCTTATTTACCTAGTGCAAACAAGAGACATAATTGTCAATAGAATGAACCCAAAGGCAATAGCAGTATATCCAATCCCCCCCAAAATTTTCGCAACATGTGGCTTCTTATGGATTAAGCAGATAGCAATCATGCAACAAAGGTAACCCACTAAGTCAATGACCAAAATAGAGTCTAGGAAGACCCTCGTCAGGAATTGATCATGGTTACAGGAATGGTAGCCAATGGTAGTAGCAGTTGTTTGGGCTGTGACCATAATGGACATTTTGGATATGTTCGATCTCCAATTCCTATCTTCACCTTGACCCTGGCCTCCATCTCCCCGTCGGCCTCCAAGTCTGCTTCTCCCTCTACCTCCACCTACTGCACCTTCTCTAGTTTCACCTTCTCCATCACCTTGGCCTACTCTTAACCCTGCGCCTCCATAACTACCTTCAAAACTATTGCTAGGTATAACAACTCTTATGTGCTGCTCATCAGGGCTCTCTTCGGGACACTGCAATTAAAACAAATATATATAAGGGAACATAAACTAACTCTATATATATTAGGACAAAATTTCTCTCTAAATTGGTTTGGAGACAAAAGCCTTTAAACTCCTTGTATATCTTTATATTGAGAGTGAATTTTAAAAATCTAATCGTCGGATTGTATGTTCTTATTATATTTATATTTACAAAATTTCAAGAAAATTAAAGATTAACTGTTATATCATTAAACAAATGTTAAAATTTCAAATTTTTGTAATCTAAAACTGTACAGAGGAAGTTTATTAATCGAATAGTAAATAACATCCGATTTGAACTAAATTTAATATATATGTTAAGAATATAAGGAACATGAAATTTAATGGTTAGATTTTCAAATTTCACATTCAAAAAAGAGATATATAAGAAATTTAAAGAGTTTCTATCCAAATTAGTTTGGAGAGAAACTTTTTTTAGAATAATAATAATATGTACATGCAAATAATATGTACATTCTCACTTTTTTGGTTCTATATATTACTACATGTACATGCAAATAATATGATGTAAATTTGGGGGGGGGGGGGGGGGGGGTGTGGGGGGACAAGGAAGAAGAGAGTAAGAGATGAGTTACATTAACAAAGCCGTCGTGAAGATGAAGACAGAGCAATCTCACTTGACACTACAAAGTCCCCAACCATGTAGTGGTGTTGAATACAATCTGGAGGACAACTGAATGAAGACCATTCCCACAAGAAGTGACAATATTAGCAGGCAGTTTCTAATGGTAGAGAGAATTGAAGAAGAAGAAGCCTCTTTTAGCGAAGGTGAAATTTTCCTTCAATAAAAGAGGAAGTTTTAAATGATGAGAAAATAAGGCTGGCAATTACATAGCTGATATTTATATGTCTGCATGGAGTAAAATACAAGTAAGAAAAATTATTATTGTTTACATACTGTGTGTAGCTAAAATCATGCTTACATAAAAAATAAAAACATGATTTTAGTTATAACTGTGAAATAATTAAATCTTGTTATTTTATAATTATAGTTTAAATCGTGTATCCAGCTTTGCAAGAAAAATGTATGTTTTGCTCGTTTTGTCTCAGGCTCAACTATTAACGAACTCACTAGTGTATGAAGCATTTGATAGTTTGGACTTAAATAGTGAAATTGAGTCCCCTTTTATTGTATCACTTCACAAACTGCGCGGAAACTTCTTTGATAATAGAGCACTTATACATAGAAACAGTTGTTGTGCATTTGTCAAGAAATTAAAGTCCCCACAATGAATGAAAAACATCAAGATATTACACCAATAGGATGCACCGAGGTAGGCACGCCAGAGAAAACAAGGATGGGCCCAACCACCCTAGTTGACTTGTCTTAAGAGTTCAGACTTAGATTACACTTTGGTTGAAGGGGGAGAAAATGAGGGTGAGCGGGGTTCTCTCTAGGCCCACCATTTAAGAAGAGAAAATTTTCTCCCCAATTTAGGGAGAAAACTAGAGAAAAAAATGGAGAAAGAAGGATCTAGATTAGGTCCAGTATTTTCGGTGCACTGGACCCGATCAGATGGTGACACATGTCCAAAAATGGACATGTGTCACAATCCCAACGGGTCCAATGCCATTGGACACTGGACCCAAACCTCCTTCGAGAAATAATGAGTTTGATTTGAAATCACTCATCTACCTTCCCCTTATTTATTAAAATTTTTTTTTTTTGAAATGTTACAAACTTATGACTGTGCTACGTCACTATTGCCTCTTTTTTTTTTCTTTTTTTTTTTTCCTCCCTTTTTTCTAGTTTTTCCTTTTACTAGGTGTATAGTGCACACGTTTTGCTAGATATTTTATTAGTTGTGCTAGTTTGTAGTAAATAAAAATAAAATAAAATAAAAAAATTATGTACTAAAGGCATGAGAGTAAATTTATGCAAATTATATTTTTTATCATTCAACTTTTCTACTAAACCAAACAAAAGATTTATTCATCTCTCTACTTTTCCAATCCCTTAACCAAATCGACTAGTAGAAGAAAATTAAAAATTGTGGGTGGGGGGCATGTACATGTCCAACATAGCTCCGCTCCTGTACATGTCCAGTATATGGGGCAACACATGCATGCGCTACACTTTTGCAATCCAAATCAACACACAAAGCCATACCAACGAGCTATTACAGTTAATTTATAGATATAGTTCGCTTATTTTAACCATGTTCTTAAAGAATGTTGACATTAGTGTTCAGGTTTTCTTTCTTTCTTTTTACCAAACTATTCATGTCGCGTTGGTTTGTAGTGCTATTTGAAAAAAGATATTGCTAAACTAAAACTTTAGCATCGTCTAAGCAACATGTGTCACAATTTGAGAAAATGTTAGTCACGCATCTACGTTATAACCCAACATGCCTAGATTGATTTAATTCAATTGATATGGGACTCACTTAACACATATAGTCACACAGCACATATCCATACAATCAAATTCAATACAATCCACACCATTTGAGGTATTACGCTGCACATTCAGACTACTTCATATTATTGATCGTTTCAATAATAATCAAATTGCAGCATAATAAGTTGTTAAAATAGTTTATTGTTGGAAATGGTCTTCATTGTTGAAAACTCACTAAAAGTCTTATTGGAAGAGGTAGTCCTTCACAAATGCAGGAATAGAGATGCACAATGTGTCTCCTGTTTTGGTACTCTTAAAATGCTGCATGCTGCAATGAAGAATTGAATCAAGTAAAATATATTATTGCTTGACATATTTCCTTTTCACTTCATTATGGGGTTGGTCTCCTGCTTTGGCCTTCTACTATATCAAAAAAGCAATTTCTTCTTGATCTCTGCTTTCATTATGTACATATATAATCTTGTATATGATAATTAGGGCGGAACCACTGCGGAGCCATGGCCCACCAAATTTTCCAATAGTAAAAAATTATCCCTAAAATTTTTTAAAAAAAATTTCAAAATGGCTTCTTCCAAGCTTCTCAAATATTAGATTTTTATCCCTAAATTTACTTAAAATTTTCAAAATAAATATGGTTAGCCTCCCAAACTCTTCTTATTTTTTATATGACACTGTTAAATTGGTTCCATTTTATATTAGGAATTATTTTGGCCCTCATTCAAAAAATTCTAGTTCCGCCCATGATGATAATTCTATCCTATTTTAGAGTTTTTGGAAGTCACGCGCTTGCATTGTTTGTCTTTCAGTATTTTCGTCGAAACTAAATGCTAGTTCTAGACTACAGTAGAATTTGGGTTACTGTTAATTTCTTTAGCTGTTCCTTCTTCCGGCATATTTGCTGTTGCCAAATTGGGTTTCACAGAACCATTTGAAAAATGATGATTCTGCTCATGATTAGCATATGCTATCCATATCAGAACTAAAAACACCATGATCATTGACAAGTCAGTGACAGTAAGACCATTGACACCCAAACCATCTGAACATATCTAATTCAAAGGCATCCTTAGAAAAGGCATCCTTCACTGACTAACATTCTACATTCTACTAGACTTTCCATTCCTAGATACGTAGGTGGAGCTAGGGGGGGCTATGGCCCCTTTAACTTTTGAAATTTTCCATTAACCTTCTTTTACATTCGGTAATAAATCTAAAAATTACACAAAAATGTATTCACTGACTCCTTGAGAAAATTTTCTAGCTCCACCCCTGCTTAAATATCAAATTAGTTGATTTTATGCTGAACTTGTAAGACTCCAGTGTCTTATGATCAGAGGGTTGGATATAAATCTTTTTTCACGTCCCGTTGTTGGCATCAGAACAGGTAAATAACTTCAATAACTTCCAAAACAAACTATATGAAACTAACAGTACCCACTGAAGAATCAATTAGAGCGTGGAGATTGTAGTATAGATTGTAATTCATCGTCAGCCCAATGCCTAAGCAACTTAGGCCCAGGCCTGTCTAGGCCTTGGACTCCCACCACAAAAAGTTTCTACTTCTTTGAAAAAAAGTCTGTTTGTGTTGTAAAAAGACTCAAAATTTTATAAATTATAATTTTTTAAAATGATTGTGTACTTTTTTTTCATGCATGGTGCTAGGGTTATCATAAATTATTTTACTATAAGCTTATAAACTGATATTTCACTAATCACAAAAAAATAATTCAAACATTAATTAATTAAGTTGTTGAGATCGAAGTTCATTAATTACAATCCTTGTCACATCATATTGTGATTTGTGAATATTTTGTAGCATAATTAGCATTTTCTTTTCCTTTACTAACAAAGCTCCCAAAACACAAGACCAATAAAAACATAACCCAATTTAAACCCTAAAATATTTCCAAAAAATGTTGTAAATGCGTTAGATCAACAACGATGATTAATCTCGCCCAATAGTTTTGAGACTTTAATTTTTGTAAATAAATCTCCTACAAAATCCCACACACACACCAAATATATCTATCATCTCTCTTAAAAACAGGATATAAAATTAAAAATTAGATTATAACTTTACCTTTTTTTTAGAAGAAGATTACAACTATACTTAATTATGCTTCATTATATATTCAAGAAAAAGTACGTTTATATATATATATATATATATATATATTTGTTAAAATTTATTCAACTATGATCCAATTCTCTTTGAAATTAACCTTAGTTTAGTAAGTATTATTCATAAAATTAGGTTTAATATTAAATAATTTTATGTAATTACAAAATACTTCACACAATTATGTTGGGCTGTCTATCGAAAAAAAATATGTTGGGCCGGCCTGCACAATTTCCACAAGTTCTTGCGTTTGGGATCCAATTATTTTTTCTAAAATTGAAAATATTTTGTTGAAAGTACGGTAAATAAAGGTAAAAGTTAACTGAAATGTTACAATGAGACTCATGAATAGTACCAAAAAGTACAGTAAGACTTATAAACAGTAACAAAAAAAAGTTAAATAGTAAAATAAATTGGCAAAAATAATCCATGCAAAACGCATACTTAATTTTGTTGCAGCTAGACCAACTAACTCATCAAAAAACACGGGGGATTTGGTAACAATTGTCATTCCACCAGTACCACCGACATCCCATCCCAACTTGAAGCATCCTTCCTTTATCCACTTTTTTATTTTTCCTTTTTATGGCTAATCTCATCCTTATCGACTTGCCGAAGACTTTGTTTTGATGTTCTTTAGCCTTGCACATCTCTGTCTCAAAATGGGAATAGGAAAAAGTGTGGCATTTGTTAAATCGTTGAAGACAAGATTTTGGTTTGGGATTTGATACCAATTGCGAATTTACGATCATCTCATGGGCGTATCATGAGTTCATCACACTTTCTCTCTAACCAACATGGGTGGTCTAGTTGGTTAAATACCGGGCCAACAAGTCTTAAAACTTGAATTTGAGCCTCAATAATTAGCTATGTGTTGGTGTTTTTTTATCCCATTTCCAAAAAATAATAAGTGAGTTTCTTATAGATCGAGAGTATGGGATTTCGCTCGGAAGTGGTAAGGTGCTACAATGATCATGCCCAGGTAGAGAAGACACACTAGTCACCCCCTTCTACCCATTTTTTGTTATAAAAAGAAAAAGAAAAAAAAAAAAAAAACACTTTCCCTCCTACCCTACAGCCTACAGTTCTTATTTTTTTGAAAAATCCTAATACCCTATTTTCAAAAGAAATTGGACATTTTTATTTCATAATTTTTTATTAGTTAAAATATTGTTGTTATTATTTGGTTAATGTAGAAATATTATTAAAAAAGGATCCCAAAAGCAAATTATGTCAATTCTTAGTACCAGACCATTTTAAAGACGTAGGGTTAGAGCATTCCCATTGGCTACCCTAAAGCAAAAGAGCACAACAAATATTACTCCATGCATTAGCTCTTGCATTTTTTTTTTTTTTTTTTTGTCTTTTTTAGCATAAAACATACTTTTTCTGTTTAATTATATACCTACTTTCAAAGCACTCTATATCAGAATATCTATTTTATACTATATTTTATTAAAATATTAATTTTTTTTTCTTTATTTACACATAACAACCACCATCCACTTCTCTCTCTCTCTCATGGTGGTGGTTTTTTTTTAAGGCATTATTTTATTTTGTTTTGATAAAGTCAGTTTTTTAATAGGATTAATTGTAAAATAAAGAATGAGTTGTATAGTATTTTGTTAATGGGATGATGTAAAATAAATAAAGTGAGTCTTAGGGATCATTTTCTTTTGCGTAATGGGATTGAAATGCTCTTACAAACATAATGGCTTGTTTGGATGTTAAAAAAAGGAGGGGGAGTAGAGTAGAGAGAAGGAGAGTAATTCATTTACCTTGTTTGGAAGTTTTTTAAGAAAGGAGGGGGAGGGATTTGGAGGAGTTTGGAGGGGTTTCAACTACCTCCAACCCCTCATTTTTAATTCCCCCAAATTGGAGAGATTTGGAGGGAGAGTAGAACACATAAATTATTAAATATGCAAATTACCCAATTTACCCTTATTATATTAAAAAAATTACAAGGCATTTTTAAAACATCCAAACAAGGGGAAGAGTTAATTACTCCCTTCCCCCTTACTAATTTTAAAAACATCCAAACAAGGTGGAGGAGAATCATTCCCCTCTACTCTCCTCCCCACTACTCTCCTCTCCTCTACTCCCCTCTACTATCCTCTCTCTCAAAACTTCCAAACAGGCCATAAGTCTATCCCTAATGCCTTTTGGGCTTTCTCTATCTTCTCCTCTAAAAGTATCAAACACATCCAAATTCCAATGTCCCCCCTTCTGGCCTTGCCATGTAAGCATCAAAATTGTAACTTAAAATTATGACTACAAGTGAAATTATGATTTTAGGTTCCAACTTTACTCATGGTTGGTATGAATAGAGGGTTTTTTAGGGTAAAAAAAAGAGAATAATTTGCAGCTTATATTTTAGTTTAAATAACTTTTTTTAGAGAGTTTCAACATATGACATCTGTTCTTGATAATAGCTTTTTATTATCAGACCAAGACATCAATCGATTTTTTGTGTTGGTAAGGATTGAACCCAAGATCTCTTATTCAACCATCAAGACCTAGTTTAAATAACTTGCATAAAGTATTAAATAAAATTTTTAATATTATTTTTAAATACTCTAGAAAATCACAAAATCTTAATCATACTTCTCAACATGACATGCGTTTGAATATAACGTTCTTTACATTCCACTCCACTATCCAGTGCGTTTGTATATATGGTAATTAAGCAAAGAATGATAACAAATATTGATATGATTTTTATTTTAAATGAAAATATTGGTTTTACAAAAGAGAGGGACAATTTTTTTTAAAAGAAAAAAGAGAGGGAGAATCTTATCTAGAAGTAAGAGGGAACTTATTTAGAAACTATCATACAATAATTTTTAATGGATTATAGGAGAATTATAGAGTAAGAACTCTAGAGATAATACAATAAACTTCCAAACAAAATTTTAATTGCACCTTTGATTGCACCTCTAATTTCCAACAGATTTGGATACGTTAGCTAAGGTCATTGCTTTATGCAATTTATATATAACAATTGAGATATATATTTTTAGATTAGATGTAGTTACTAATTTATGGAACCCAATTTTGACAATGATTAATATAAGCGCAATCAAAATTCCTGAACCATTATCGTGAGCAAGTGCATAAATGTATTCTCATATCAACACATCTGAGATCGCCAAATGTTATAGAGTTTCTCTATTCAATCATTTTCATTCTTCTATGCATAAGAATCAATTTGTAACGAAGTATAACAATGGAGTGTAGTCAAATCAATAATCCCTACTCGTTATCATATATTTGCCTATTTTTATCTTCCAAAGCTACTTTAAATCACCAACCCTATCAATAATTTTTTCTGGAAAATCATGCGACCCAATCAATAATAAAAAAATAGAAAATAAATTACACTTTTCCATACTAAATTATATCCATTTTACCCATGCTTTTCTAAACTATTAACGCATTTTTAACCCCTCAAATTTATAACTCATTTTCAATGTCCCCTTACAGTCTATTTTGGTGTTAAGTCTAATGGAATATAGCATTAAACAATCAATTTACCCTTCTCCAAAACATATGGTGGAGTGGAAAATTGGTTTAGTTTGTTTTTGTTTTTTTTTTTTCCTTGCTTTTTAGAAGGTTTTTTTTATTAAAAAAAAAAGTTCATTTTATTGCGTGCTAGAATGCATAAATAAATTTTGTGGAGATGCCAATGAGATTTTTCAATTAAGATACTTTGTCATTTAAGTTCATAGGAAGTGACTTCAAACTTATGGTCCGTTTGGATTTAGGGAGAGGGAGAGAGAGTAGAGTGAAATTGACTCAAAATTAGTCTATTTTCAACAAACTCTACTCTACTCTACTTCCCACCACTTTCCCTTGCTCCCCACTCAATCCAAACAGGCCCTTGTGAGGCAATGGTGCAATTAGACAAAACTGGTTTTGCTGTTTTTCTAAGACTGATCACTGGCGGAAAGCAATCCCCAAGTGCAGCCTAGATACCAACCACGAGTAAAATTGGAACCTAAAATCATAATTTCGCCTGGAGTCATAATTTTCAGTCTCAAATTTAATGCTTACATGGTAAGGTCGGAAGAGGGGACATTGGAATTTGGATGTGTTGATACTTTTCAAAGAGAAGTTAAAAAGCCTAGGAAGAATTAGGGTTAGAATTATGTTCGTAAGAGCATTTCAATTCCATTATGCAAAAGAAAAAATTCAAGCATTTCAATTCCATTATGCAAAAGAAAATGAATTTTGCATCCCAAAACTCACTTTATTTATTTTACATCATCACTTTAACAGTATACCATACATCTCATTTGATATTTTACAATTCATTCCATTAAAATAAACTTACTTTATAAAAATAAATAAATAAATAAAATAATGCCTTAAAAACCCACACCACCATAGGGTTATCAAATATGTTTTATTGTTGGTGCAAATATTAGGCTAAGAAAATTATTCTTGTCCCCGCCCCCGCCCCCGCCCCCTCCCCCGCCTGCCTTCTAAACATAATCTTTGGCCCCTAATTAGTTCAAACAATAACAACAACAACAAAAAAAGTCCAGATATCAACAAAAGAGAAATTAACCACTGGTTCAATTTCTAGCCCTTTGAAAACTTGAAAAAAAAAAAATCATTTTATCAAATCGTTCTAATTTCTAAAACAAAACCTCTAAATTCATATTTATCACTGATATTGAATCACTGCACATACCCACACCTCCACTTCATGCCGGAGAGGCCCATAGAAGATCTACTACTCCGCATCACTCTTGTTAGACCGATCTGCCACTGGCCACTTTGTATTTGTTTCTTCTCTCACTCTCTCTAAAATCTTTTTCTGTCTTTGTAAACACTATTCTGCTTTAAAGGTAAGTGTTATGGTAGTATTAGACTATAGATTTTACTAATATATGCTCTTAGGGTATATATTAGTAAACCATTTTAGGAAAATTTTTATGGAAAAATGAAAGAGTAACTGATTTTTTTTGAAAGATTTTCAATTTTCTATAAAATGTTTCCTAAAATAGATAATTAATGTATGCCGGCACACATTAACCAAACCATGGTAATGAAACATGGTCAGCCATGTCAATGGGATGATACTCATATTAGTAAGGGCAAAGATTTGTTGTAAACTAAGTTGTAGCAGCTCCTGCAAAAATGCATGTGTCAATGTCTCAAATAGATACCTGTCCAAGTTTATATTTAAATTGAAACATCCTTATCAAGATTGAATTTTTCACCAAATGACTACTTGACACATGTACATTTTGCATAATTTGCTGCAACTTAGTTTGCAGCAAATCCTTGCCCAATTAGTAATTGTGGTTGGTGGAGTTGAATGGTAGTAATTGCTAAAGGATTTTGTTTTTGGTTTTTTTCAACACTAAAGTTTATGTTGAATTGGAGTTTTATTTTTTATTTTTTTTCTTTTCTTAAATTTTAATGTCAAGTCATTGTGGGTGAATTATAATCATTATTTTTTAACTTTAATGCTTATAACTCTAGGTTCTTCTTTTCAGTTTTATCTATTTTATTGAGCGGTCACTAATTATTTTTGTCAAGTTTGTGATTTGCGTCCCTCATTGAATACATTGTCAGGGTTACAAAATAGGTTTCTTCAAATGTATATTTTATTTTATTTTTGGCTTTCTATTTTTATTTTTCTTGCTTCCTTTTTTACTTATTAACAATAATTAGTCTTATCGTGAACATATAATGGAATATGATTTTTTTCAAACTAACTCTTTGATTTTGCACATTAAAAATGAAATTGTTGCGATATTTGATACAAAATCAATCATACAAGATTTTTAGATTTCAAATAATGTTAAGAAACAGTTATATTGTATATTTTTATTTATTGATATTTTGTTAATACTAAATAGATGGCAGTTTAAATTTTAATGAAAAAAAAAGTCGATTCATACTTTGGCCACCTCTCAGTTGAATTCCTATCTCTGTTCCTGTCCCTGGCCATTCCCTTTGTACTCTTGAAGTGCGGAAGTAAATCGGTACTTTCAATAATTTGCCCTTAGAGTGAGGTTTAATTTGTTGTTTTGTATACATCAAATGATCAAAGCTTTAATGAGAGAAAATTGCTATTTGATCTTCATCAATATATGGCTCCATTGGGATAAGCCAGCTCACATTCTGGCTCAACATGCTAATGAGTTTGTCGATGATTTTGACTTGGGTTGTCGATGCTAATAAGTGGCTATCTCACGTGATGTACTACTTTCTTTCGATTCTTGAAAAGAATGAGTGAAATGATTTCCCATCAAAAGATATATGCCTTCATCATTTACCATAAATGCATACAAGGAGTTGAAACCGTGAGGATCAGTTCTGACCAATTGAAGGGTAATTCCAAGACACAAGAATCACCTCTGGATGCTTCCGGTCAAAATCATCAGAAATAGAGTACGAGTCATACTACTTCATATACCGATTTGTCCATGCATTTGGTATCCCATTGCTTTCGATAGATTATTCGATGGATATAAGATAAAAAGACATAATTTTTTATGATTTTTATATTAAATGTGTGACAAAAAGTTAAAAATTAGCTTTTTTTTTTTTAATAATTTCTTTTTAAAATTTCCTTTTTAAAAAAAAGGACAAAAAAACAAAAAGTAAAAAGTTTTTTTTTTTTGCCAAACAAATTTATATAAAAATGTTAATTTTTGTTGTATATACTAAGTTATACATTGCCATATACAGTCCAACTAAAATAGTACTTTGAAAACATGGTTTACGCTTATAACTAAAATCGTTGTGTTTTGAAAACATGATTTCAGTTATATGTCCCATACACATAGTATGTAACTATCATTATTCAAATAAAAATTTACATAATTTTTCACACCATACATGAAAATGTTTGTGCCTTTGATTAAAATAATAATAATAATAATGCTATAAAAAAATAATTTTAACAACCATTCTCATAATAATTCTCACATCAACTGAAGTAACAAATTTAATTTTTCTTCCCACCGCTACTGTGAAGGATTGTAGATTCCCCATATATAGTGTCAAATTTTATTAGAACCTTGACTATATGTTTGGATAAAAGGAGAGTTGAGGAGAGGTGGTTGGAAGGTGATGGGAGGTAGCACTACCCTACTTCTCTCTTCCTCCATCCCAACAATCCTAACATTTGATAGTAAAGTCGGTTTGGTTTGTTTGTATTTTATTTTTTTGGGTAAATTATAAGGCAAAACTACATTATTAGTTTTTGAAGTTTATCCTCTGAGTGCATTTAGTCCTCCAAGTTTCTTTTGATAACATATTTAAATTACTTATTCATATATTAAGGTATTATTGTTATTGATTGTAGATTTGGAAATTTAGATTTGATTTTCTTTGATTAGGGTATTACTTATTTGATTGAGCTATGAGATTATGGATGTGTAAATTCACTTTTGAAATTTTTTAATAAAAAATGCCACATTAGTTAAAAATATGTCATGTCATTATTTTGTGAGCCATATAATTAATAACATTAATAGTATTTAATAGAAAGACTAATAATGCTTATTTTAAAAAACTTAAGGGTTTAATAACACTTGCTTGAAACTTGAGGGACCAATTGCGCTCATAAGATAAACTTCATAGACCAATAATGTAGTTTCACCAAATTATAAAGTATGCCCTTAAAGTTTGGAGTAATTGAATTTTACTTTTTAAAATTTTAAAATTTGAATTTTACACCCTTAAACTCATGTTTTACATATAATTTTAAAATTAAAAATACTTGAAATTTAAATTTTTATGATGAAATAGTTATTAATCTTCAATTATCTTGATATTTGTAAGAATAAGGAGTATAACAAAACAATGTATTTCAAATGTTGATTTGTCAAAATATTTCTTTAAAAAGAAAGAGAGAGAGAGAGAGAGAGAGAGAGAGACAAGAATGATGTAACATCGTAAAAAAGTAGATCAAATATAACTCGAATTTTCCCCCCATAAAGTTAGTCGTTAATAGAAGAAGGCAAAATATATTTATCACATGTAGGGCTTACAGGTAAATTAGAGTACACATACAAGGACAAAATTAAAACATAAATTGCAAATTTCAAAATACAAGTTTACAATTATTTAAATTTTACACTTTATAATTTATAAATTTAGATTTTACATCTTAAAATTTTTCTCCATTAGCAAAAGCATCCTCTCCGCGAGTAGACTCGCTTACACAGCCAAAAATAATTAAATAACTATACGTCTAACGAGTGACGGTCACGTAGACGAGACCACTAACGGGGAGACTGTTATCTGCGACAATGTTTCAAGCTAGAGGTTCAATGATTAACGTTAGGACCAATAGTACCATGAATCCCAAAGCAACATCTGGCACCACTCGCCAGATCCTATCCATCCTAAAATTCCTGCCACCTTTGGTTTCGTATGGATTAGGAAGACAGCAATCATGCAACAAACGTAACCCACAATGTTACTGATTAAAACAAAACATAAAAAGCACCTTAAAGGCTTAAACAAATGTAAAAAAGATGGCAGCAATTAGAAGAAGATGAAGAGGGCCGTAGAAGGTGGGGACCTATCCGCCCTCAGCACCATCTCTGGTATAAGACAAAATTTGTCGCGATTCCAAAGAGTTAACGATTGACAAAGAAAAAAATTTCGGGTACGGAATTCATAATATTAAGAGAAACACCCAATCTCTTCCCAAATGCTCAATCAAGGCATTTAATTGCCTCCTCAACAAAGCTATCTCAGCTGCCATATCAGGTTGACCCCTTTGATCCCCTCGATCCCCCAATTCATTGGTTACAATGTCTTCCCTATCTACTGCAGAAACAATAGACTTTTTTCCCTTATCCTTTCTTTCCTTCTCACTCACCATGGCTTATTGCTGTTGCAAACGAATTGCTAATGCAATTGAAGGATGTGGTTAACTAAAGGAAGGTGTTTAGGATTTGAATTGACAATCAAGATTGAATCTTGATGGGTTCTTGGAACTGGGATGAAGAAAAAGAATGCAAAGGAACATGAATCCTAAGGATCTCAAGCTCTGATGCCAAACTGTGTAGGGAATGCGTGTAGGCTGAACTATTTTGGGTTTGTTAAGTACTAAGAAATGCTTAGAACATTTAGTAGGTGATTAGACACCTTTGTAAGAATACTAAGTTCCAATGAAAAGCACACAAAGTCTTGAAAAGCACACAAAGTCTTGAAGTCACTAATTCTAAAAAAATCCATTATAGAAATAAGAGTATAAGAGAGGTTATACAATCTATCCTACAACTAACAACCATTAGTTTCATGCCAAGTGTCAAACTAACACTGGTTACATCTAATAGAAGTAACTAATTCTTTAAGTTAACTGCCTTAAGGCCATTGTTTTAACACAAAGATAACTATAACTAACAGTTTTCAATAGCTAAAGCTGCTAGCTTGACTCAATCAAAACACCTTAGAAAATGCTCCACACTAGAGCTTCTAAAATATAAAAAGTGTCAAAATTTACACAATTTTCTTCAAAAATTGTGTAAAAATAGGTGTAAAAATGTGTATATTTACACACTTGCTATAGTAACCATATATTTATATGATTATTGTAGCGGTGTATAACAATAGTTTATTCTTTTTTTCTCTTTCACTAGTTAGATTCCCTCTCTTTCCTGACAGTCACAACAACCCAGTAGAGGAAGAAAGAGGAAGAAGAAGAAGAGAAACACCTAGCCACCAACCTAGCACCACTGCAACCCATCACCACCACAACCCATTTCAATAGTTGATAATCCACCATAAAATCGACCCAAAATCAACCTAAACCATCAGAAAACCTAACTCAAAATCAAGCCAAACCCATTGCAAAAACCCAACTCATAATCAACCTAAACCAAAGGAAAACCCATCCCAAACCTAAACCAAAATCAATGAAAACTAAATCCAACGGAAAACCCATATGAAAAATCCAACAGAAAACCCACATGAAAAACCTAACCGAAAACAGTCGGATTAGTCGTCGTTGTTGCCTCTAAATCTGCTGTCGAATTTGCCTTGCTACTATCGCTGCCAAATCTTTTGCCATGTGTGTCTTAGGTTTGAGATATGAGAGAGGAAGAGAGTTGAGACAGTCCTGTTAGAAATACTGAATGTAATTGAATTGTATTTCTCAAATCAAAGAATATACATCAATGCCTTTATATAGGAGGCATATGTGTGCAGTACAAGTCAAGTGTAGTACAAGTACAAGTGTGCTATACAAGCAACCTAGTTGGGCCTAAAGCCCATAACATAATATACGTTAACAGCCCCCCTCAAACTCAAGGTGGATGTGAGACCAACTTGAGGTTGTCAACTAAATCACGAGTGCGTCCCTTAGGAAGTGACTTGGTGAAAATATCTGCAAGTTGATCTTTGGAGGAGATGGAGAAAAGCTGGAGAGCACCATGGACAAGATGATAACGGATAAAATGACAATCAATCTCGATGTGTTTAGTCCGTTCATGGAAGACATCATTGTGAGCAATATAAATGGCACTCCAGTTGTCACAATAAAGGGGAGTAGCAGAGGATGTGGACACACCTAAATCCTTAAGAAGCCATCGTAACCAAAGAAGCTCAGATGTGGTATCAGCAAGGGCATGATATTCTGCTTCAGTACTGGAGCGGGCCACAAAAGTTTGTTTCTTACTTCGCCAAGAAATCAAAGAAGAACTAAGGAGAAAGCAATAACCTGTAGTGGACCTGCGATCAGTGGGATCTCCTGCCCAATCAGCATCAGAGAATGCACGGAGTACAAGAGGAGACTGAGCTGAGTAGAAAAGGCCATGGAAAAGGGTGCCCTTCAGGTACCGAAGAATGCGCAGAACAGCAGCATAGTGAGTTGATCGTGGAGCAGACAGATACTGGCTCACCTGATGAACAGCATATGAGATGTCTGGACGAGTAACTGTGAGATAAACTAAGCTGCCAACCAATCGTTTGTAAAGAGAAGGATTAGACAATGGTTTCCCCCCTGAGGGAGTCAGATGCGCATTAAGCTCAACTGGAGTGTCAACAATCTTGCTATCAGTGAGTCCAGCTTGAGACAAGAGTTCAGAAGCATACTTGGTTTGAGTAATATAAAGTCCATCTGTAGAATGAGTGATTTCAAGACCCAAGAAGTAGCTGAGATGTCCAAGATCTTTCATCTCAAATTGCTGACTGAGAAAATCCTTGAGTTCTTGAATGCCACTGAGGTCATCACCAGTGATGATCATATCATCCACGTACAGGAGAAGTAAAATAGTGCCTTTGTCAGTGCGACGAAGAAATAAGGCAGAATCATAATGACTGGCCATGTAACCCAAGCGAGAGATGGTAGAGCTGAATTTGGCAAACCAAGCTCGTGGAGCTTGTTTAAGGCCATAAAGTGCACGACGAAGGTAATAAACTTTGTTTGAGTCAACAGAGAGACCAGGAGGAGGTTGCATATAAACTTCTTCACTTAAATCCCCATTAAGGAATGCATTTTTGACATCCATCTGAAAAAGATCCCATTTACTGGCAGCAGCAACAGCTAAGAGAGCTCGAACAGATGATATACGAGCAACCGGAGCAAAGGTCTCTTCATAATCAATCCCATACTCCTGTGTAAAACCTTTTGCAACAAGACGAGGTTTGTAGCGCTCAATGGACCCATCAGAGCGAGTCTTAATCTTGTAGATCCACTTACAACCAACCACAGATTTCCCGGGAGGGAGTGTCACCAAGTCCCAAGTATGGTTTTTAGATAATGCATCAAGTTCCTCTTTCATTGCAATCTGCCATAAAGGGTCAGTGGAAGCCTCACGATAGGTGTGAGGCTCGTGTAGTGTAGCAAGAGCAGTGTAACAATGATAGTCAAGTAAATGTGCAGGAATAGATCTTACCCGAGTTGAGTGACGAGGTGGAATGTCTTGTGTAAGATCTTCAGGCGGAGCAGGAGCAGGGGACCCAAGCTCAAGGTTGGGGTTGGGTAGCTCGTCTTCAACCTGTTCATCTTCCACCTGTTCATTAAAGGGTGAACTAGGAAAGGGATCAGTGGTATTTGGTGGTTGGACAGAGAAGTCTACAAGAGAATCAGGAGCAACCACAGGAGGATCAGGATCAGCTACAGAAGGAACAGGTGCCTCATCTGGAAAGAGATCTAAAACAGAGGAGGAAGATAGGGAGGCACGGAAGTGAGAGAGCTCGACAAAGAGGCGATGTTCCCAAAAGACAACATTACGGGAAATACGAAGACGATGAGAGACAGGATCATAACACCGATACCCCTTTTGAGTTTCGCCATAGCCAAGAAAACAGCAAAGCCTTGACCGATGCTCAAGTTTGGTATGCTCATGTGGTTGAAGAAGAACGAAACAAGCAGAATCGAAGGAGCGAAGGTGGTGATAGTCTGGAGGTGACCCAAAAAGGCGCTCATATGGAGTTTGATTTTGGATAACAGGACTTGGAATGCGATTAATAGTGTGAACAGCATGAAGAGCAGCCTCACCCCAAAAAGGAGCAGGAACTTGGGCAGAGAGAAGGAGAGCATGAACAGTGTCAAGAATATGACGAAGTTTTCGTTCGGTTCTACCATTTTGCTGAGAGGTACCTGGACTGCAAAAAGTCAACTCTGGTCAAAGTCAACGGTCAATCTTATCAAAGTCAACGGATGACGTCAGCAGGCTAGAGGTGAATACATCAGCAGATGACGTGGCGCTGACGTAATCAGTTGACATCAGCTAGGGCTGACGTAAGCAGGTAAGACGATGACGTCAGCGAACAAGTCCGGCGTGTGGAAGTGCGTGAAGGCGCGTGGTCGCGCGTGGCGGAAAGTGACAGATGCTGGAGGCGCGTGGCGGCGCGTGGCGAGTTTTGGAGGCGCGTGGTGGCGCGTGCAACTGATGCCGAGTATTCTTGTGGCGCGTGGAGGCGCATGGTTGGTCCGATGAAGACGAAATTTCACAGAAAGGCAGATCGGAGAGAGTACTCTCCAATGATCCTATCTTTGGTCTGATCGGAGAAGCGGAAGCGGTGGTGGCGGCAAGGCAGTGGTCTTTGATGTACTGGAGTCGCGGTGAAGGCAGCGGTGCTGCTCACAAAAACGGCTGCAGAGGACACCCAAGAAGACAAGACTGCTTAAGAGCGGCACACCAAAGGATTAGAGCAGTGGCTCTGATACCATGTTAGAAATACTGAATGTAATTGAATTGTATTTCTCAAATCAAAGAATATACATCAGTGCCTTTATATAGGAGGCATATGTGTGCAGTACAAGTCAAGTGTAGTACAAGTACAAGTGTGCTATACAAGTAACCTAGTTGAGCCTAAAGCCCATAACATAATATACGTTAACAAGTCCCAAATATGTGTTTGAGTGTTGGTTTGAGATAAGAGAGAGGAAAAGAGTTGAGGGAGTACGAATTGAAAGTGAGAGAGACGGTTGAGATGAGAAAAAGATGTGTATTAATTAAAGAGAAAAATATTAATAAAATAATAATAAGAAATATTATTTAAATAAATTGGTGTATAATAGATAATCCAATTTAAGTATTTTGAAAAAATAATTATATAAAATAAAAAAGTAAGTTCGTAGGTTAAAATAGACAAAATATTTTAAACAAACTGATGCTCTAAGTCTAAAAGCGATGCAGATACACTGGCTCTTGTGGCATCTTAATGGCTTGAATACTTATAACAAGTACCAAAAGCGGTGCAGATACAATGAATTAATGTCGTAATTACCTTTAGGAGGACAAATAACTTTTTTACCAAGAAACTGACGTAAAGCTTGTTGTCTTAATAAGGAAACATTTTGGAAATTATCCAAAAATTAAATAAGGAAACATCTTGGTCCATGGCTTGACCTGGGGTTGCATATATAGGTAAGTGCATTAGAAAAGTGCAATTAAGCAATGCCTTATAATTGAAAAGTATTAATTAATATACTACATTTTTTTCTACATTAAGTTTATAAATTAGTGTGTAGATAATTTAAATAAATATTTATTCATGAATTAATTGAAGTCTGCTAATTATATTAGTAGCTACATTAATTTATAAGTTTTTCATAAAAAAATATGTAATATCTTTCATATTTTCATTCATATATGCAGAAGATGAATAATTATTAAGCACTTTTAAAGTATTATAAATGTGTATTCCCACCTCTCATATGAAAAGGAATAGTAGACATTTATGGTACTTCCAGAATATTCAATAATTTTTTGTAGGAATGATAAAGAAAAAAAATAATGATGAGAGAACAAACATTTATAATACTCACAAAATATTTAATAATTTTCTACAGAGAAGACAAAGAGGGAAATGACGATGGTGGTTATGGTACAAACAAGTGCCTCTGTAGTGTCTTAGCTTTGTTGTATGACTGCTCCTCGGATCTATTGTTTGAATTATTGGCTTATTGCCCTTGTCTTGCTTTTATTACTTGTCCTTTTTTCCCATGATAAATAGACTTTTATTGCTTTTCTTGGTCATTTAAACGAAATTTTGAAATCAGCTTTATTTTTATTTATGACTTTTATGGTTTATCATTTTCCCATTTAAAATTGGAATTCAAATTTATGTAATAATATTTTTTTAATAGCATGAGTTTTGACCGATTTTAAAATTATATGTTTTCTCTCATCTATATAATAATAATTAATAGTCGAAACGTTTGACTTTTTGTTGACCACTCTTCATTACACCACGTGGGTATATAAATTACTGTCACAATCACTTTAAAACACTAAACAATTGTATCTTTTTTATGGTTTGCTTATTTAGTTTCATTAACTCCTAACCTTTGGCATAAGGTATATATTAGAACAAAATAATAATAATAATAAATAACTACCACAAAAAGAGATATTACTGTTAGACACAGCGTTTTGGCTTAGGGGTCACTATAAATTTTGATTGGTTCATTACTTCTTCCCATGAACTGACGAACCACTATGTTTTTTTTTGTTCTTATCTAAAACACAACCACAACCTCTCTCCGGGTTTCCCCACACATATTCAAAATCTCACTCAAACACCGATCACTCCAATCCTATTCAAGTCCTCACACGACCCCTGCCTCTCTCCAAGTCTCTCTCAACTTTCAATGCCTCTGCAATTTAAGGTCAGATAAGTGACAATTTTGAAGTTAGGGTTCCAAATTTCTTCAAAGTAAAGATTCTAATTTGTTTTTAGATTGTCTAAGATCAGGCTTTGCTATCAACTACGGATTTAAGCGATGTTGGCTTTGTTGAACTTGGGGAAACCTATAGTAGATTAGATTCTACGTGGGCTTCGTCTCTTGGCGTTTTAAAGAATGGTTTGTGATTGATTTCAGGTTCAAGTACTATGTTTTTGCCCTTCTGATTGATTTCTCATAGTTCTGAAAATCGCCCTACAAAATTCTCTAAGCAAAAACCAATGGCTGTCTAAGTGGGTATGTATTTCTTATTTGAATTGTGATTGTGGGAGAATTATTGTTGATTGAAGAGATTGGCAGTAAAGATTAGGTTTTTAGGGTCGTTTTTAAGAAAATTCAAATAAAATTTTTGGTGTGTTTTGTTTGATTCTTTGTTTTGTTTCATGTGTTAACTTATTAATGCTTTTGAATGTCATATAAAATTCAAACTTTTTTTTTTTTTTCGTTTGTGAATATTGATATCGGGAAAAAATAAACTATTTCTACCCAAAATCAAAACATAAAACAGTTCCAACTCTTTTATTTTATGTTTCAAACTATTCGATTCTTTAAACACAGTTTGCTCTCTCCATCTTTTCTTAATCTCCCAAGTCACAACCTCGATCTCTTTCCATTGTTTAACCCAACTCTCTTCAGTCTCTGCAACTCTGCCCTTATGGTTATGAACACTCTGCTTTATTTAAAATAGAAAAAAAAAAAAAAAAACAAATAATTTAGGGACACATGAACCATATTGTGAGTTTCCTTTTTGTGTTTTTCTTACTTTGTCTTTGTTTTTATTGCTCTTGGTATTTGAAATTTTCTGCATACTTAATTGTATGTGTGTGTGAGATAATTTGGAGTGGTTAGATAGTAAATACTTAGTAACTATTTATATCATTCATGTTTTCTTTTACTGGGTTTGAGATATACTGCTGTGGTGATTTGGAGTGTTGTGTGGAACTTTGTGGAGCTTAATTATTTTTTTGGTACTGGGTTTTGAATGAATTTGGGGTTGAAAGTGGAAGAATTATTTGTTGTTTAAAGTTTTACTACAAGTTGAAGATTTAGGTTGGTGACTGTGTTGTCTGCTCCCTCAAAGTGTTTGTAAAAATGCCCAAACCAAACTTTCCATCACTTAGGAAGTACAAGGTAAAAAATCTTATAGAAGACTTTCCATCCTTACTGAAAATTATTTTGAATCTTAACTTCAATGTGAAGGGTTTCACTAAATTTTTTCAAATAGGCTTTTGCTTTGAGGAAAATATTTCCTATTAATATAGCAGTCCTATTGGTAAGTGATCTGCTTATATTCCTTTTGGAGATTACTTTATGGGTATTTTTAGATTTGCTTAGGAATTTTTGATTCATGGGAACTGCTTTCATTAAGGTGGTGTTGTCTTTGTTACAAAACGAGGAAAATGAAGTTTATAAGAAGCCTAAATCTGAGATAAAGAAAGGGTATTTCTTTCCCCATTGTTAGGAAGTTTGAACAGCAAAGAAGAAAATCTACTAAATTAAAGTAATAGAATGAACCCTTTGTGCATAAATGTTTTTTTTTTTTTTTTTGGGCAGTGTATGCCTAAGTTTTAGTTGGCTTGGTTCCTTATTTTTATTGCTTTGCTCTATTAGAAAATGTTGCCAAGTTTATATCATCAATTTTGGCAGTTTAACCTATTTTCTTTAAATTGTAAATGGCTCAGTATTTTTCCCTTTGTATCAGTTTCTTTCAACAAGAACAGTTACTCAACCAAGCAAGGGAGAAGAGTTCGTCAAGGAGTCAATTTGTAAGGTATTCTTAAAGAAAATTAAAACTTAAATGAATCAACAATGGCCTCTTCAAAACCCCTTTGCTATCAACCTTCAACATTCTTTGGTATCTAAAACATTCATTGGCTTTAATATACTAATCAACACAGAATTTTGTCCAATAGATTCACCAATTCTCTCGCTCTCTCTCTCTCTCTCTCTCTCTCTCTCTCTCTCTCTCTCTCTCTCTCTCTCTCTCTCTCTCTCTCAAATGTTTTCGTTAGGGCAATGATTTATCAATTGTGGAATGAGCTATAGCTTTGCTGTTAATTTTTTTCTGATAAATGTTTCCTTCTTGTTCTTTCTACTGCAAGTACGAGTACTTGCATGAATCCATATCTTGAGTAGGAAAAATAAATCCCAACCTTTCTGAGATTTTTTACCCCAATAATGTGTTGGATAATTTTGTGATTTTGAAATTTATGCTTATATTGGGGGTATTCCTGTGTCTGTTTTGTACTAGAGTTGATTGAATTGTAGTTTTAGTTGTGTTTCTCTTTGTATTTGCAATTGAGTTTGTGCACATACTTAGATAAGTCTATGGGTTTGGAACTTTGTAACTGAGTTTAGTAATATGTTCCAATAAAAGTTCTTGCTTATCAAATAAATATTTGACTTTTGACAATAATATTTTTTGAAGTTAGTCACATCTTCAATATTTTAAATAGATATTAAAATGGTGATAATCAATTTGAATTTTTTTTTTTATGTGGAAGCTGAGGTATGGGTTTGAATTTGTTTAGTGGAAACTGAGCAAGTGATTCTACTACCAATAAAAAGCTGGACAGTTCGTAACATGCAATTGATTCTTTTACCCAATTTTGTAGTCTAACTTGTAAATGATTCTAATTGTAATGCTTGACAATTTGTAACTTGCTTTGGATCCTATATATATATATATATATATATATATATATATATTAAGTTGATCTCATTTTTAGCAACTTTCATGTGCATTGCACAGGTTAGCAACTAGTTAGCCTTATTTGGAAATCGTTTCTTAAAAAAAGGCCTTGTTTGGAAATTTTTTTAATATATAATAATACACATTGCTTGAAATATATTCAGATTTATGTAATACGGAGTGATATTTTTTAAGAATGTGACTTTTAATTTATTTTAAAACTTTCGAGTTAGTAAAATATGGTATGAGTTTAATATGACAAATATATTGACGGCTATAGTTCGGTATTTTTCAAAAAGTACATTTCAAAAATTCGGCATAAAAATACGAAAATGGAGAAAAAACGGTACATGTATGTTACGGGTGTGCTACATTTGTTTCAAAAAAAATCGTTAACAAAAATATGTAAACATTTATCATATATATTTTTAGATATATACAATCATCTTTGTATCATAACTTTTTAACTCTTGTAGAGGGTGATTTAATCTTTAGACCATACAAATAAAATTTAATTTTTCTGAGAACAATGTTAGAGAAATTACAAATTTATTATATAAGTCATATAAATTGATGCCATGATGTATCACTAATTATAAAAAGTAATTCAAACACTTATTATTATTTTGATAAAACGACACCAATCACATTTATTGTCTTATCAATTATTAATTTTTTGTAGTAGGTTTAGTGATATGAACACAACATTTTTCATAAGAATTTTATAACAAATCATTGATGATAAGCTATTATTGGTGAGTGAGAAAGTGATATCAATGGTGGGCTTAAATTATAACATGCAACAATTTACTACCTAAATTTTGTTGTAAAAATATTCTAGATGTACCATTCCAATATATGTGCACTAGTTTTAGAGTATTTAATAATAATAATAATAATAATAATAATGATAATAATGATAATAATAATAATAATAAACATGATTATTTTGGCACCAAGAACAATAACACATATTTGAGATATGTGTTTTGTCAAGTTTATATTTTAAATATATTAAACATGACTTTTAGGGTTCATTTGGATACCGCTTATTTTGCTGAAAATTAAAAACTAAAAACTAAAAATAATGTAGCAAAATAATTTTTAAATGTATAAATAGTACACGGGACCCACTGAACAGTGCATAGTATCTCCTAAATAGTGATTGAACAGTGCGTAGTGCACGAGACCCCATGTAATCCGCGTGCATCAAAAAAAGAAAAAAAGAAAAAAAAGGGAAGATGCAGACGCACAAACACCCCCTCACAAAACACAATCCAAACGCTCATTTAGTACGCGTCTGGATTGCGGTTGTACATTTATGTTTTCCTCTCTTTTTTTTTCTTTTTTTTTTATTGAGAAGCGCTCCATCACACGGAATGTTGTCTGTTAGTGGGTCTTGTGCACCGTGCACGGGACCCACTACCTCTTTGACACCAAAATTTCCACTGAAATTGTACTGTTCAATGGTCCCATGCACTGTTCTTGGGACCCACAAACTTCTTTTTTCCACAAAACTTTCATTAAAAATGAATGACATGGCATTATTCACACATTTAAAAATTATTTTACTACTATGTTTTTAGTTTTCGGCAAAATAAGTGGTATCTAAACAGACCCTTAGTGTGTGTTTGGTTTGCGCGTCTGCATTTTACGTTCGCATTTTTTGCCTTTTTTATTTTTTATTTTATACCAGAAGTTGGTTTCACGTGGGACACAGACCTGCCAATGGATCCCACGACACTATTTACACATTTAAAAATTATTTTACTACAGTATTTTTAAGTTTCAGCAAAATAAACTAGGTCTAAATATATCCTTAGTCTCATTTAGTGTTTGACATGTATTTATTTTATTGAGATTTTTTAATATTTTATATTCCTTATCTAACGCAAAAACCAACAAGTTTCAATAAAAAGTAGGTTTTTTTTTTTTTTTTTAACGATCCAAATGTAACGAGCCAATTGTTGTACGTTTAAACTAAAAGTAATGTGTTTAATTATGTAGCTTTGCAAATATTACGTAAGACGCGAGTAACTCTGATTTTAATTGATGTACGCGAACTATTCATGTACTTTACGTGTATTTACTAACTGAAAACTTTCCATTTCCTCTCTTGAGTTTTATTTTGTAATTCATTTAATTTATACTACTAATAAGAGGATTTTCCTATTTGGATTTCAATAACCTCTTATCCATATTCCTTAAAAGTATGCACTTCAACCTCTCCTTAATCCTTCTGTACAGTAAGTCAGTTATCAAAATGAAAATATAAATAAATACCTCTCTCTTCCTACAGTTTAATCTCAAAGGATAAAATAAAAAACTCCCTTTTTCTTTCTCAAAGGAAGGAGTAGTCCTTTCCTTTGAGGTCATTCTCTTAATTCTCTTTTGTTTTTATCATTTATTGCTCATAAAATTTTGATTGTTGTATGAGATTTTGGTTTATTTGTTAAGGAAATTGTAGGAAAAATTATGGAATAATACACGTTATATTTTAGCTATTTTTAGGGTGATTGGAGTAGTTGCCGTTGTTGTATATCTAGTTTTATGGGAGGAAAACTAAAGAACTATGGATCAAATGGGATCAAAGTTAGACATTGAAAAATGATCAAGAGAAAAATGCATCAACCCGAAATAGTATACATAAAAAGTTTTGCCCCTTAGAAAAAAAAAAAAAAATAGTAGAGGCTAGTAATAGTATATAATATACATATTTCTTACCATTTGGTTGACTATTATCATTAGATATAGAAACTTTGAAACCAACAAACAATGCTTTATTGCTGTCAAAACGTTTCTCATGGCTGAATTATACTGTAAAAATTGTTTAAATATATACATATTAATTGGGTACATCAATATGACAACAATGCTTTTCTGCAGTTATTGTGAAACACTGTAAATTTAAAACGTGAAATTAAATGAGAAGACTCCACTTGAACCTTATATATATATATATATATATATATATATATTTATATGTAGATGGTTAGGTGATGAATTTTGCGTTACTCACTATTCTCTACACTCTGATAACTAGCTCTTACACTGAGAAATATGTCTTAGAATTCCGAAAAGGGAGATTGAAAGAGAAACACTAGAAATTTCTAGAGAGAGGGCAGTGTTGATTTTTAGTAGTGTGATGATATCAAAGCTTTGAGGAAAGAATTGTAGTTTGATCTTCATCAATATATATATATATATATATATATATATATATATATATGCCTTCATCATTTACCATAAACATACAAGGAGCTGAACCCGTGAGGATCAATTCTGACCAATTGAAGAGCAAGCCCTAAAAATCATCTTGCTTCCGGTCAAAATCATTAGAATAAGATATATATGAGTCGGTATGGTATCTCATAGTTTTTCGGTAGATTTATTGCTAAAGAAGAGATAAAAAATATATATATTTAATTTTAAATACTTTTATGTTAAATGTGTGATAAAAAAATAAAAAAAATTTATTTATTTTAAAAAATTAGTCTGGATAAATTTAAAAAATAAAAGAAAAAAAAAACATGTAAAAATTCTTTTGCATAAACTGAGATGACAAAAACTTGTTTTATATTATGATTTATAATTACATATATGATTTAAAGTCAAGTTTTCAAATTATGAAAACACAGTGTAATACAAACATAGCCCAACTAAGAGCATTAGCATTAGCATGTATAAATTTTTTTTCTTCTATTTTAGCATAAAAACCTATTTTTTCAATTTTACACAACCAGTTTGTAAAAACACTTATATCAGATTATCTATAATACACCATCTTTTATTTAAATAATACATTCTCACATTTTTAATTAATAGGGATAAAACATCCTTGTTTTTTAGTAAGAATACAAGGGTTGACATCCAAAGTGGGGTGAAGGACATGTTTGGGGCACATATTGTACAACATCACGAGAAATACTTGGGTTTTCCCCCCATGGTGGGAAGGGAAAAGAAAAAGGCTTTCAGCCGTATTAAAGACCAGATAAGCAAGAAAAAAGCGGGATGGAAGGGGAAGCTTTTGTCTAATGCCGGTAGAGAAGTCCTAATAAAGGCGGTTACACAAGCTACTCCTACCTACACCATGAATTGCTTCATGCTGCCTGATTCTTTATGTTCGGAAATAAGCTCTTTAGTTGGGAGTTTCTGGTGGGGAAAGAAAGAAAAGGTTCGGAAGATTGCTTGGGTTTCGTGGGAAAACCTATCCATCCATGGCTCCACCACCTTACCACATACTCCAATAATATCTCTAAATACTCTCTATCTCTATCTCTTTTTCTTCTTCTTCTTCTTTCTTCTTTCTTCTTTTTCCTTTTATTTCTCATTCTTTCTTCTTTTGCATTTTTTTCTTCTTTGGCATCTTCTTCTTTTTCTTTTTTCTATTTTAGTTTGATTATAGGTAGTGATTTTGGGTTTGAAATTTGGGTGGTGATTTTGGGAAGATTTTTCCACTATAGTGGGCGGTGATTTTGGGGCTCTCCATTAGATTGTTGCTGCTTCTTTCTTCTTCAGCACCTTCTTTATTCTTCTACTATTTCTGCATTTTCTTCTTCTTTTGCAATTTGGGTTTAATTATTTATATGGGTTTGATTTTTTTTTTTTTTTTTTTTTTTTTTTGAGGAGAGGGTTTGATGAATTTAGGATCTAGATTTAGATTAAGTTTGAAAATTTTGATGATTTGTTGTTGGATTTAAGTGAAGATAAAAGGAGAAAGAAGGTAGAAGAAGAGAGAGAGATTGGATGAGAGAGAAAAGATAATCAGATGAGAGATGAAAGAGAAAAAATTTAAAAAATAAAATAAAATAGAAAGCTACAATAACCGTGTAAATATATACTGTTACTGTAACAATTTTGAAAATGAATAGTAATATAAAAGGACTAATATAGGCAAATTTAAGTAAAAATTTACAAAATGCTACACTTTTTCTATTATAGAGGAATTGATGCAATTACTCTAATATATATAAAAAGGATAGTGTTTAAGAAACTGAATAATTCTCACATGAACTAAAGTACAATTATTTATTTATTTTTTTACATTCCACGGGCCACAACTAGCACTTGGCGTGAGGGATCCCAAGTTCCTCTTCTATGTCCCAAAATCGGTAATGTTGTCCTTGTCCTGTCGTCCTGACACCTGACTTGACAGCAAAGTTGGTTCGGGTCATAGTAAGAGAAAAAATTCACTATCGGATACCTTAGTCATTCTTCTCTCGTGTTATGACTTGCGATGCGAAAACAAAATCTAGCTATAAAATTAGTAACCTAATTCTAATAGGTATTCCCAGAAGCGCACCATAAATTTCATGCAAGAGAGTCGAGGATTAACATAAGTATCAATAGTAGGAATCCCAAAGCAACAGCACCAGATCCTATCCATCCGAAAATTTCTGCCACCCCTGGTTTCCTCTGGATTAGCAAGACAGCAGTCATGCAACAAACATAACCCACCAAGTTACTAACCAGAATAAAACCAAGGAGCACCTTAGTCGAGGAAGATAGTCCACCAACATGGAAAGCAATGGCTGAAACAGTTGTTTGGACTGTTACAGCCAATGACATCTTTATTAGTTTGGATATGTCCACAATCGGCGGTCTCATCAATTTCTTCTTGTCTCCACCTCCGCCTCCACCTCCACCTCCTCCTCCGCCTCCGCCTCCTCCTCCACCTCCGCCTCCGCCTCCGCCTCCTCCTCCACCTCCGCCTCCACCTTTTCTTTCTTCTTCTTCTTCTTCACCTTTGCCTTTATCTCTAGAGCTACTTTTACACTCACATTTGAAGGTAGACATCTCCGATGAGCTCCTACATTCTTGTTGTAATGAAGGGCCCTCTCCTCCATCACTGCCTTCCACACTTTCAACTACAAAGATTATTGAGTGCTGATCAGCGCTGCTGGCTTCGGGACACCGCAATATTTCACAGTCGTTGGATGCCCATGGATTAGCGACATGTGTGTCCTTTCTGGATGGGACAAAACCACAATTTTGGACGATGTCTAGCAAAATCAACAGGCTGCTGAATAGCATCATGGCATCACATCTCTGTTAAAGAATAATCACAATAAACAAAATTTCAATAAAATCCGTTAGTTCGAATTCTTATTTTCAATTATATGAAGTTTATGCTTTGTATTTTGACAACTCAATTTGAAAAGACAAAGCATGAAAATATAAAAAAAGAAAAAATTGTCATTGCAAAACCACCCCAATGGGCCACGGAAACCCCAACCATCTTGGCAACCCACATCACTCATTGCCATTGCAAGTCTGCAAAGCCACCATCAACCGATGTCGCTTGAGTATTATGTTAAACCACACCACTCAGCAACACGTTACACGACCCAACTTGAAAGCGTTAAGCTTTTAAATAAGAGATTTTTTTAGGTTTAGTCCATAGAATGGTGCAATTTCTTTCTCTATTTCCGTCTCTATAGATCTAGGAATTCTGTTTAATTCCTATTTGGATCCAACGAATATGGAAAATTTAAAAACAAAAATACCACCACAGCCCAATACCCCAGACGCCCACAGTCACAGCCATTGCCACACTTGCAGACATTTGCAAATAAAAAGATGATGCAGCAAAAACAAAAGAAAATTAAGGAGTGAAAGATGAGTCGATGACTTGCATTAACAAAGCAATCGTGTGAATGAAGACGTACCAAGGATAGCCCCATACGTGCCTCACTTGACACTGCAGAGTCTAGAATGGATTTAATAGTGCAAACTCCCCTTCTTGTTGAGTGGTTCACTTCAGGTTCAATTTGAGCCCCAGTTCGACCAAGGATGCCAGCAGTTAAAAGAAGTTGGATAGGGCCTACAAGGTGGGACCCTTTCAGCAGCAATACCGGCTCTTCCATCTTAATTTGTCTCACCTAGTCCAACTTATCCAACTTATGATACTGTGTGTCTAAGAGTTAAACTCTTTTAGGTATATTGTCCCTTTGCACCGTGAAGAGTTGGAGTAATTGATTAAGTATCTCTTTTCACTCTTTTGGCAATGATTTTCCCTTTTTGATTTCCCCCTTCCCAACAATATCTACTCGTTTGGCGGGGTCTTTACATGGATTTTTATTTTGATTTTGATTTTTTAAGCTTTTCCCACAGTTCCTTCTAAGAAAAGGTCAGGGCTTCCACGGTAGTTTTTTTTTTTTTTTTTAATTAATTATTTTTCAATTTGAATCAATACAATTAAAAATTTTACCCTCTTTTAAAAAATAAAAAAAAATTGTCCCAAAATTTTTTTTTACCTCCTGTTATAAAAGTCATGGTTTTGAAACTCTTATAAAAGTCATGGTTTTGAAATTCGGATGGTTCATTGAACGGTAAAAGAAAAGGTTCAAAGTTTTTGAGGCCGAACAAAGGTTGAAAAGGGATCGAACCGTAATGACGTCATAATTAATTTAATAATTATTTTAAATATATTAAATTAATATAAATACAAAATTTGACTAAAATAATCCCTAAATAAATATAAAAATCTATATTTCAAATGTATTTTTTATATCATAACTTTTATAAGATAAATAAAAAAATAAATTCAAAGCAAACATAATAAATAAACAAATATATAATTAAATGCATAACAATGTCAAGGTTGATTTGCTGATTATAAAAAAACGTAGTTGATTTATTTAAATCACTACTTTTATTATAATGTTTCAAAATCCAACTTAATAATAATAATAATAATAATAATAATAATAATGATAAACAAAAACCAAAAACGTCAAGACTTAAAAAACAATGGTATATCATATACCAATATTCACGTTGGGGAGGGGCCCAAGACTCAATAAATGAGTCAGAAATTTCAAACTCATTTTTGTTATTTTCAAGGCTTTGTCATGTCAAACGTGCTAGGCTTACCAAACTAAAAAGCAAAAATAAAGTTGAAACAAGTCATTTACTTAAACTGAAGGAAGGAGAGCATGAAGAACGAAAGAAGGAGCAGAGAAAAAACAAAGAAGAAGAAGGAACAACCTTGCGTCGTCTGCCAAGTGGTGGCTCTTTGTTTTCTTTTTCTTTCTCGTAATTTGTTTTTATATCTTTTTATATTCAAATTCTTTATGGACTGAGATCTATTTTCCGGCCAAAAAATGGAACCATGCAAACCTTTAAAACCGGCCACGGTTTTTAGCACCGTACGGTTTGACCACAGTTCAAGCGGTTTCATGCATTTTTCACATAGAGAGATTCTTAGAGGTAAAAGAACCGAAATGATGAGGGGTTCACGGTTAACTGGGTCGGACAGTACGGTCAGGTCCAGATCTGAAAACCATGATAAAAGTTCGAATCTCTTAAATTCAAATCTTCGTGAGATCAAAACAATAAGAAGAAAAAAAAAATCTTACTAATAAGAAGAAATATATAAATATATTACACAAGCCTTCTACTACAATCTGATAAACACAGATTGGAGAAGTGAAGGGACTATTTGGTCTTTTTTTTTTTTTTTTTGTTATCACTCATCACTCCTCACCCAATTTTCATCACTCGTTACTCATCACTCATTACTCACCACTTAAAATACCCCAATTTCCTATACCCACCTGTTTGGCACACTTCACTCAACTTCTCATCACTCAATTTTTCTACTTTTTTATTGGACCCATGGATTGACTTGGTGCAGTTTTTACTTCTTCTTTTTTCTCTTCCACCCCCAATACCCAAACTCACTGAACCCAGTGAAAAAAAAAAAAAAAAAAAAAAAAAAAAAAAAAAAAAGAAGAAGATGAAGAAGACCAGACTAGACCCAGCATGAAAGGGAAAAGAAAAAAAAAATAAGAAGAAGAAGAAGGTCACCGAACCCAGTGAAAAAAAAATGAAAAGAAAATAAAAAGTCAAAAGTTGCAGCTAAGAAGTGTGACTGTGGGTCCCTCAATGTGTGTGTATTTACAAAAATGTCATCATAACTCTGTTTCCATAACTTGAAAACACCTAAAATATGTTTTCAGTTTCCATAACTCATCACTCAAAAATCAGAGAATTGAGTGATGGAAACAAAAACAGGAAACACAGCCAAACAAGCTTTCTTCAAGTGGGTCCCACTTATTTTGAGTTATGGGTAATGGAAACAGAGTTATGGGTGATGGAAACATAAAAACCAAATAGCCTCTAAGTCTCACAAAGTGAAAGTGAGTTTGTAGCTTCTACAGTCAAAGACTAGTGAGAGCATGAGAGAGAGAGAAGTTTTTTTGGCTCTATCAAAAATGGTTGTTTAGAAGTGATATATTAACCATGTGTATTTTTTTTTTAAAGAAAGAGGTAGGGAATGTGGAATAATGTATAAAAATGAGATAGAGAATCGTAAGAAGTTGAAACCCAATAGGACATTTGAATTTATTGATTAGGATACAAATTGTGATAAGTAAAAAAATTTGAGATTTAAACAAAAGAAAGATTTTTTTATTTTTTATTTTTTATATACAAGATAAAAATTTTACTCTAACCTAATCTAAGTGTGTATATGTGTGATGCTCCCTCCTAAAAACTTGAACCCTGACCCTTACTCTCTATATCCCACAAGTATTTATATTTGTTGAGTGATCATTACACCAAGAGTGTACAGTGGTAAAAAAAAGATGATATACGTTAGTATAGATGAATGGGGAATTTGTAATAACTATATAGAATTTAAATAACAAAATTTTGGAATGTGTTAAAAAAAAAAAAAAAACCATAGAAATTTCTGGATAAAAATGAGTAGTTTTTATGTGAGGTAATGGTTTTTTTTTTGAAGAAGTAATTTTTTTTGTGTGTGTGCATATATTTGATAAAGATAATTGAAGTATTTAAATTCAAATAGATAACAAATACAGATAGGAATCAGATATATGAATACAAATGGGTGGTGAGAATTAATATTTTTTTTTTCCCCTTTTATACGTGAAATATTATTACTGTTTTAACCTTTTTTTCTTTTTTGTAGCAAAACAAATTAACCTAAAGAGTACGTTATTTCAAAGTGTGCATGAGGATATTTTGATACCCCAAAAATTGAAGACAAAACAAAGGAATTCTCTTATTAATAGTATAAATAAACAATTTTTTTTAGAGGGTTAAGCCAAACTTTAAAATCCGCACACACATATCATAGGGTAAATTTTATATACAACACCTTAAGTGCAGTACTTTATCTTCCTTGACTCAATTTAAACACATTAGTTGCATTAAATTTAATTATCCTTAGAAAAGATTATTTATATTTATTAGTCAATACAATCAAGTTTTTGAATTTAATTAGAAAACCTAATATAATGCATCTAAGGTATTGTACCTAAATTTTAATTATATATCATATAAGGTTAGGATTAAGTTACATTTGGTTTAACTTTAAGTAATATTATATGATTTAATAAATTTATATTGAATTAATATTTTAAAAATACAACCGTTAGATTTCATGTTTTTTATTTCCTTAATACACATATATGCCAATTCAAATGTTACTTATTGTTTGATTCATAAACTCATATTTTATGCGTAATTTTAAAATACAAAAATTTCAAATTTGAGCACTTTATAGCCTAGTTAGTAAAAATGCTAGGTCCAAAACTATAAAATAAAAAATAAAAAACTTCTGTCCCCGTTTTGATTCCAACTATATGGAACTAAACGCGTTTCTTTTTAAAATCTAAAAGTGTAATAGCTGTTTGTTAGAAAACATAAAAGTGTAAAACACGACTGCTAAATATATGTTGGTTTCCACCAAAAAAACAAAAACGTCTAATTAATAGTCCGTTTGGGAATAATTTATTTAGCTGAAACTGAAAATATTTTATTGAAAGTGTAAAAAATAAAAAGTTAAAAGTTAGCTGAATAATACAATGAGACTCATGAATAGTAAAAAAAAACTAAAAACTAAATAAGCTGAAAGAAATAAGGACCTCCCAAACTCATAGTGAATTATGAACCCTTAGATTTTATCTCAATGACACCTATTCGGTCAGAAACAAAATCATAGTTTAATATATTTTACTTTATTAAAAACAAAAGTTGCCAAAACATAATTATGGCTCATGGTACCAACACAAAAAATAATATATATCATAGGGTTTATTTTTTAAAAGTTGTACCAAGAACACAACAAAATACCATAACATGTTTACAACATTTAAAGTGGTAGCTCACCATATATAAGTTAAGACAAAATAAAATGAAATAATAAAATATTATATTCAGACCGAAAGCAACTAAAAAAAAAATGTGTTGTGAAATTTTTTATTTATTTATTTTTTGTCCTTAGGCTCTCATGAACAAGTGCACGGTCAATTGGTTGGAAGCAATTCAACTTCTGCTTGTATAATTGACACAAAGCCACGTTTACATATGACCGTAGGAGTACAATAGCGGATGGAAGGAAAAGTCTAGGACCACGTAATTTTTCACAATTTTTTGTCACAATTATGATATGGCAGAGTGTGATTGGTAAAAAAAAATTGTGAGTCCATGCATAGATGGAGCTGTTATTGCCCCCCTAATTTTTTTTTTTTTTTAAATATTACTATATTAATAGGTACTAATTTTAGCAATTTTGTTCAATAAAATTACACTTTGTCTCCCTTAATAATGCTATCAATTCTTTTGAGAGTAATGTCATAGCTACAAACGTTTTTACAACGTTTATACAAACTATTAAGATAGCAAATTCTTATTGATTTGTACACTTGCGTCACTTTTTACTTATCAATAACCAATCACCACATTAGTAATTTCTAAAAATTTTGTAGTTTTAGCATTTTTCATCTTTAAAAAAAATATAAAAAAAATTAATAGATTAAATCTAAAACAAAATATACAAGCCCAAAAAAATTAGTCCAAAAATAAAAATTATCAATAATAAAACTAAAAAAATTAAGCTCAATCAATTTATTTTACCCAAAACAAACAACTTGGCCATTTAAAAAATTTTAAACAAAAATCCTTAGTAGTAAAGCAGTAGATTCAAAGGTCGGAGCTGCCGTATACAGCTAGCAGCAGAGCCGCTCCCCTTAACTCCATGTCCTTGCTTCGTCCATGGGTCCATGTGTAAGTGATAGTTAACCACTCACAATCTGTCATGTTAAAGTTGTGGCAAAAAAGTTGTGGAATAATTTGTGATCCTAAAACTGCTCCAAATGAAAGTCATCCGATTTAGATTCCAATGACCTGTTACAGAAAATTTTTTAAGTACGTTAGTACAAAGAAAGCAAAACTGCAATGCCAAAATACTCATGGGTCCAAGTTATTACACTAGAGTAACACATAACAACTGGAACTGTTAAACAACAAACTGGGATGATATGATATCAAGAGGCAAATTAAGACTTGGGTTTGCGAACTCAATGACTTGGAAGCACTTTGCATGTATATTCTGATAATAATCAAAATCATTACTTGAACAGATTCTGTTAGATATGTTGTAACCACAGGCTATATAATTAAAGCGACCACGACTTATCAACCCAACAAAAATATGCAATGTCTGAAATTTATTTTAGAGTTCCATAAAATTTCATATAAGGGTTCAAAACTTAGATGCCCATTTGTTTCGACTCTAGGGAGGGTGCCAAATGCTTATGCACATCTGATGATTGTTACCCACTTACCCAAAATTGTTTCCTTAACTTTTTTATTTCAATATATTTTTTTTTGTTAAGTTATACAAAAATCTGATAAGTATTGAAACCACAATCTAACTCTCCACCTTATTCTTACAAAGTGAGGAGGTGCTATTTGAACTAAAGTTTATTAAACAAAAACGCTTTCAACTTAAGCGGCTATTTGAGACTATTTGCTTCGAAGGGATAAACACTCGGGAGGGTTACTTTGGCAATCATTTCAGCACATGAGTCATCTTCATGGTAGTCAAGCAGTTCACACTTCAGAGTCATCATATACACAGTGTAAAGTTGTGGCTTATCCTAAGGGTTCAGACAGTACAATACATCAAAATTGGGGCTCAACTATCATCATTTGCAATAGATTCTAGACTCCCCTTTGGTTTGGCCATATAATAATGTGAAAATGTGAAAAATCAAAATGAACATGAATTTAGAAGCTCTTATCATTCTAATTCTAAATTATGCCAAAAACTTGTAAGAATATGAAAAATCAAAGTGACAATGAATTTAGAAGCTCTAAAAAATGCCTGTAAAAGCAAAATCTAGCCACTACCACGCATATACGTGCTCCTAGTGATCTGTAAGTATCCTTTTAACACTAATTAAGGCAAGTGGATCTAATGCAATTTAAAACTAGAATAACTAGGATGAATTATCATTATTTTTTATAAGTAATGAAAAAGTTAAGATCATAAACAACACCGAAGTGGTCACCTTCAACTTCACAGCAGTATCCCATCAACTTCACCAAATTGGGGTGATTTACAACATCTGGTCGAGTCAGAAAAATGCATTCACTCTACAACAACAACAACAAAGTTGAAGCAAATCAATTTTCCTTTTTCCTTTTCTTAAGGCCTTGGTTTTTACATGAGGTAGTAGTATATAATAATAATAATAATAAATAAATAAAAGAAACATATGTAAATGTACATACATACCTCCAGTCTGGTAAGGCAAAAAGGAGCATAAACTTAGGCAATTGTTTTGTCATGATGTTGAAGTCAAATTTTGACAGTAACCTCTTGACCTAGCTGAGTCTTTCGCTTAAGGAGCCAATTAGGACTTAGGACTTAGGAGCTGCAAGTCTCTCCATCTCTGAATAAATTAAGAGAGTATTTATTTATTTATATGCAGTGTAGGAGTCTATCTATTTGCACTATTGAAGAGCAGGGTCTAAGCCCGACCAAGCACTATTGAAAGGTTTGGACCCGGCCCAAGAAGAGGCCCGACCAAGCACTATTGAAGAGCAGGGTCTAAGCCCTCTTAGGGACCGTGAACTTAAGCCCATAACAGATAATGTCGTCTAACTATGAAAAATTATAATAATAATATTATAATATAATATGAATTGTGCAAAGTACAAGTCATAATAGAAATAGTAAACTATAAATTATTCCACAATTTTTTTGTCACAATTCTAACGTGACAGACTGTGAGTGGTTAATCATTACTTATGCAGGGATTCATTATTTTTCTTTACCAATCATACTTTACCACGTCACAATTATAACAAGAAATTGTGAAAAATGTTGTGGTTCTAGACTTTTTCTAATAGAAATCACATACGTACGTATCAAAAATAATATACACAGAAAGTCAGAAACCAATCACAAGCAAAGAAGAGAGAATAAAATTGCAAACGTATGAAGGCAAACCCACCATGCACCACACTACAACTACAAGGCGTGATGAAAAGATAACCCTAGGAAGTAACAAAAGTGGTGACGATCATGCCAAAATGCAAAAAATGCGTTTGAAGTTTGAAAAGTATTTCCTCCATATTTGTAGTTGATGCACACTAGAAAATTGGTGAGTCTAATCACTTATGTGTTTCTAATTGTTAGGCTTATTAGTTTGTTTTTCAATGCGACTAGGCTTATTAGTTATTAGTACTAAAAGTTATTAGTGGAATTTGTGGGTGTGTATATATATATATATATATATTTTTTTTTTTTTTTACAAACTTGTGGGTGTATATGATCGTTTGTTTGTTGCTTGTGATTAGAACCATTGCAAATAAGTACCCAAACAGTGGCCACATCTTGGTTAAGGGCTTAAGGCTGCTTGATTAATTCTGCCCTAACCTTTTTCTTTAGTTTTACATTTTAATTTAATATTTATTTCCCAATACCAATATATTGACGGTTGTTTTGTAAAAGAAAGGAATTAGGATGGAATTTTGTCAAAAAGTAAGGGATTACAGTTTTTATTTATTTCTTATTTTCAATTACTTTGAAATAGGAATGTATAGCTTCTTTTTGGAGGTCCAAGGGGTATATTGGTATTTTTGAAAATAGGAAGGTATACATTCTTTTTGCACCTTAACAAGCACCAGTCGGCGCTTGTTAAAATTTCCCTAAAATTAAATTGAGTCCAAATCATACATCATTCCTTGGCCCCCATGCTAGTGCTATTCAAACATAAAATTAATGTGTCCCTTATCATATAAATTTCATTTAAATATTATTTAACTAATACAACACAAAAAATTAAAAAGCTTTTGTGGGGGCCAGTTAATTAGGAAGTATTGTTAAAGCAGTATTAACTGGGCCTATGGCCCTATCCAAGGACGTTAGACCATCCGAGGAGGCTCAAGTAAGGTTATGAGGAGAACAGAATTAAGAGAGGAGTAGAGACAATGTGAGATGGGTCCAATAAGCGTTTGAGGACAAAAGCCTTCTCAGCAACATGTGTCCGAGGTAAATCTGAGTGTCATATCATCACGGACTTACTTCAGAGTTACATCACAACTAAGGGTGGGACATTAGACCAGGGATAAGAAAAGAAAGGTAAACAAATATCTTCCAAAGCTGCTACCTCCACATTAAATGTCTCTCAACCAACTCTCTAGCCGTATTAATGTGGAAGTGATGCCTGAACAGTGATCAAGCAGCCTTACAGCTACTGGTTGATGGTTCTGGGAGGTGCTGGATAGGACAGAAAGGAGTTCCCCGAATCTAACTTACACGTGTGTGGTAAGGATGACACCAAGATTGTAGTATATAACATGGAAAGATGTACTGAGAAAGAGGGAGGAAAAAAAAAAAAAAAAGGAGAAGGACTGGAACTCTTGTACAATTTTATTTTTGAACGAAACCATATGATACGAACTACTTAATCTGTTCCGAGTATAGATTTTCGAATCTTACTTGCATCAAACCGTCTTGAACCGTTAAATCTAATCGTTTTCCTTCTGGGATAGATCTAGTTCTTCTATCCACGCTCTACAAATTTATTGTTTGGGCCGTTGGGGTTTGAGCCCAATCCGGTTTTGAGACCAATCCAATTTCAGTCCTTACAATTGGCGTCGTTTGTGGGAAGAGCTTGATTTAGGCTAAAGAAAATTCGGTTACAACGTTCATGATGGAGGAGGCAGGTCCACACCAAGCCGCAGCAAGACCGCACCAGATAGATGCTGACCTACACCAAGCAGAGTCAAGGGGTTCCCAGCATGGCAATTCGCATTGGAGCCTCGAATGGAGAGAGGGCCATGAGGGAATTGTGTGCACAACTCATACCAGCAAAAGTCAGTCTTGAGGGAAGAGCCATGTCTCCCATGCAAAGAATGACAGAGACATGCAACGTGAAATTGACGAGTTGAAAAGAGAGTTGCGTCACGCTCGGTGAAGATGTTCCCCGCCTAGCTCCGAACCGTCCTCCGAAGAGACAGATGGTGCTAGTTATAGACGGAGAGGAGCACCACCATCGACGTAGGTACAAAAGTCCGCCTCGTAGAGGCTTGGGGAACAACGCCATGAACAAAGCGCTAAGCCAAGTTTCCAAATCACCCTTCACAAGGAATATAGAGGATGCGAGTCTTCCTCGGCGATTTCATCAGCCTACATTCACCATATAGAATGGTCGGACAGACCCGGTAGAACACGTTAGTCATTTCAGCCAAAGGATGGCTATCTACTCCAAAGATGAAGCCTTGATGTTTAAGGTCTTTCCATCAAGCTTGGGCCCGGTGGCGATGAGATGGTTTAACGGTTTAAGGGCTAACTCTATCAATTCCTTCAAAAAACTCACCCGGGCTTTTGGTGCTCGCTTTATTACTTGCAGCAGGGTTCCTCGACCTTTGGGGTCCTTGTTGTCTAGGTCCATGTGAGAGGGTGAGACTCTTAAAACTTATTCGGATAGATACTGGGAAATGTTTAATGAGATAGAGGGAGAGCATGATGATGTGGCTATAAGCACTTTCAAGGCCGGTCTTCTAGCCGAGCATGATTTGAGGAAATCTTTAACTGGTAAACCTGTTACTAGTGTACACCAATTGATGGATCGGATTGACAAGTATAGAAGAGTAGAAGAAGACCAACTGCAAGGAAAAGGAAAGGCTAAAGTAATCCCTCAGGAGAGGAGGGATTTCAGGTCGGACCGGTACAACAATAATCGACCTCGAAAAGACTTTGTTGGGCAGTCAGGTTCTGCCAACACCCAGGCGGTTAATGCTGTGTTTCGGGAGCCAGTGCAACAAGTACTGGAGAAGATCAAGAATGAGCCATTTTTTAAATGGCCAAACAAGATGGCAGGAGAGCCTACGAGATGCAACCAGAATCTTTATTGCCACTATCATCAGGATTATGGACACACAACTGAGGATTGCAGGAATTTATGGGACCACTTGGAACAGCTAGTCTGAGAAGGGAAGTTGAGGCAACTGTTGCATCATTCCAGTGGTTGGGTAAGCCAAGCAGGCTCGGAGATGCGGGGAGATGCTTCTTCGAGACTCCCCCTTGGCACAATAAATGTTATTTTTGCTGCCCTGGGGAGGACTGGATCTTGTCCTTCCAGGGTACTGTCAGTATCCCGATCTCCAACTGAGGAGTATAGCTCAATGTCTAAAAGAGACAGGATGGACATCCCGCTGGTTTTGGGCTTTTCAAATGAGGACAAGGTTGGAACCATACAGCCCCATGATGATACTCTGGTGGTCACACTGAGAATTGGTGAGTACGATGTGAAAAGGGTGATGATTGACCAAGGCAGTGCTGCTGATATAATGTACCCTGACTTGTATAAGGGGCTAGGTTTAAAGTCTGAGCACTTGGCAGCCTACAATTCCCTTCTGGTGAGTTTTGAAGGAAAAATGGTCGTCCTAAAAGGTCAGATCAGACTACCTGTGCAGACCGGTATGGATGTGGTGGAAGTGGACTTCATCGTTGTAGATGTTTTCTCTCTATACACGGCTATTATAGGCAGACCTTGGCTTCATACCCTAGGGGCAGTTTTCTCTACTCTACATTAGAAGGTAAAGTACCCATCCAGAGGCCAAGTTATGGAAATAGTAGGAAGTCAGGTTGCAGCCCGACAATGTCTAGTAGTGGCTATCCAACATCAGCCAGAGGCGAAGACCTCGACTACTGCCAATAATGGTTTATAGCAATCAAAAGCCCCAGCATTACCCTTACATGGACCGGCCGACGAGGCAAAATGCGAAGATTTGGAGAGGGTAATTGTTGGTGATGATACAGAAAAAATTCTTTCAGGTTGGGGTTAAACTGCCTTCGCAAAAGAAGAAGCAATTGGTGGAATTTCTTAGAGAAAATGTTGATGTGTTCGCATGGAGCGCATATGAAGCCCTGGGTATAGATCCGAGCTTCATCTGTCATCAACTGAATGTTAATCCTTCCATTATTCTGAAGAGACAGCCACCTCGGCGCCCATCAAAAGAGTACGTCGAGGCTGTCAGAAGTGAGGTGGCCAAACTCAAGCAGGCAAGGGCTATCAAGGAAGTTTTTTATCCTCAATGGTTAGCCAACACGGTGGTGGTGAAAAAGAAGACTAGGAAGTGGTGAGTATGCGTAGACTTCACGGACCTCAATAAGACTTGCCCCAATGACCCTTTTCCTATGCCAAGGATAGACCAGTTGGTGGATGCAATAGTAGGTCATCCTCGGATGAGCTTTTTGGATGCTTTTCAAGGATATCACCAAATACCGTTAGCATTGGACAACCAAGAGAAGACAGTTTTTGTCACCCCCATTGGAAACTATCATTAGAAATTGATGCCCTTTGGTTTGAAAAATGCAGGGTCTACCTACCAACGGATGATGACTAAAATGTTCGAATCACAACTGGGCAGAAACATTGAGGTCTATATCGATGATATGGTTGTGAAGAGCAAGGTGGTGTTCGAGCATGTGGAAGATCTTACGAGCATTTTTGGAATTATGAGGAAGCACAAGCTGCGTCTGAATGCCTCAAAGTGTTCCTTTGGTATTGGCTTCGGAAAGTTCTTGGGGTACATGGTGAATCAAAGGGGAATTGAGGTAAACCTAGACCAGATTAAGGCCATTAACGATTTACAAGCACCTCAGAATCCGAAAGAGGTGCAGAAACTGACAGGAATGATTGCTGCCTTGTATCAATTTATCTCCTGGTCAGCTGATAGATGCAGACCCTTTTTCCTTTTACTGCATAAATGGAAAGGATTTGAGTGGACCGAGGAATGCGCTACAGCATTTCAGTAGTTGAAAGAGTACCTATCTCGGCCCCCTATCATGTCCAGTCCTGAGGTGGATGAGATCCTGTTTGCTTACCTGGCAGTTGCCTCTCATGCGGTTAGTTTTGTCTTAATACGGGAGGATAGTGGCGTTCAAAGACTAGTTTATTATGTAAGTAAGTCACTTCATGAAGCCGAGGTGCGATACTTATCGCTGGAAAAGGCCATCTTGGTAGTGGTCCATGCAACACGTAAACTCCCACATTATTTTTAGGCACACACCGTAGTAGTTCTAACTCAGCTACTGCTCAAGTCCATACTTAGAAGCGCAGATTATACGGGGAGGATTGCTAAGTGAGGCACGATCCTAGGGGCTTTCGACATCAAGTATATGCCTCGCACCTCCGTGAAAGGCCAGGTCCTTGTTGATCTAGTAGCCGAGTTCGCTAAGCTCCCAAAAGAAGCTGAGATGAAGCAACGTGACATGGATGAAAAGTCGGTTGGCCTGATCTCCACACAAAACGCCTCATCCTGGAAAGTATATGTGGACGGAGCAGCAAACCAATGGGGAGCAGGAGTGGGGCTAGTTCTGGTACTCCTCGAAAAGATCATCATTGAGAAGTCCTTGAGGCTGGGATTCTCAGCTACAAACAAAGAAGCGGAATATGAAGCTTTGCTGATGGGAATGAATATGGTCCAGAAAATGGGTGGAAAGGCAGTGGAAGTATTCTCGGATTCAAGATCGATAGTCGGCCAGGTGAAAGGGGAACTGAAGCCCGAGATGCAAGAATGCAGGAATATTTGAGTCAAGTTAGGCGTGTACAAACGAAATTTGAATCTTTTGACTTGTCACATATTCCCAGAGGTGAAAATACCCATGCAGATTCCTTGGCAACCCTTGCCACTTCCTTAGCGCGGAATTTGCCCCCGGGTGATAATCGTTGAGGATTTGTGCACCCCTACCCCAATAAGGAAGGACATGCTCCAGGTTCATCAAGTCAACTTAGCGCCGAGCTGGATGGACCCCATACTGAAATTCCTCGAAAGTGACACATTGCCTAAGGAGAAAATAAAAGCCGAGAAAATACGGAGGAAAGCTCCTCGGTTTTTGGTTATCCGAGGACAAAAAGTTGTATTAACGCTCTTTTTCTGGGCTGTATCTGCTTTGCATACATCCCGAGATGTTAAAGTCACTTCTAGTGGAACTGCATGAAGGAATTTGTGAAAGTCACACGAGGGGAAGGTCCCTATCTCACCGGGCCATTACTCAAGGATACTGGTGGCCAAATATGCAGAAGGAAGCGCAGGAGTATGTTAGAAAATGTGACCAATGTTAGAGATTCGCTCCAAACATCCACCAGCCTGGAGGAATTCTTAATCCTCTTTCCAGCCCTTAGCCTTTTGCTCAGTGGGGTTTAGATATTGTAGGTCCTTTTCCTAAAGCAATAGGAAACAAAAAGTATCTGTTGGTCGGCACGGATTATTTCACTAAGTGGGTCGAAGCTGAACCTTTGGCTAACATCAGAGACTTAGATGTTAAGAAGTTTATCTGGAAGAATATCGTTACGCGATTCGGAATTCCCCGCACCCTTATCTCGGATAATGGCCTTCAATTTGATAGTAAAGCTTTCAGGCAATACTATTCTAACTTAGGGATAAAGAATAGATATTCCACTCCGGCCTATCCTCAAGGGAATGGGCAAGTTGAGGCTGTCAACAAAGTTATAGTCAATGGACTTGAAAAGAGGCTGGATGATGCAAAAGGAAAATGGGTGGAGGAATTGCCACATGTCCTTTGGATGTATCGAACAACGCCTCGACGGTCGACAGGAGAGACTCCTTTCTCAATGACATATGGAGCCGAGGCCGTCATCCCTCTGGAAACTGGTTTCCCAACGTTAAGGACTAGTGCATTTACCTCGGACGGTAATGATGGGTTGTTATAAAAAAGTTTGGACTTGATCTAAGAGAGAAGGGAGAATGCAATGGTCCAACTGGCTTACTACCAGCATAAACTCAAGCAAGGCTATGATACCAATGTAAAGCTAAGGCCGTTAGCTGTAGGAGATCTGGTGCTGAGGAAAGTTCTGGGAATCACCAAGAATCCATCTTGGGGAAAATTGGGGCCTAATTGGGAAGGACCGTATCGGATTACTTCAGTAGCCGGAATAGGAGCCTATTATCTAGAAGATCTAGATGAAAAAGCTGTACTCCATCCTTGGAATGTAAACAATCTGAAGAGGTATTATTATTAATAAAAGTAATCTTGTTTGGTTTTCTTTTAATTTATGCCAATTATACATCATGTGTTTCCACATCTATTGAAGTATTAAACAGAAACTAAGTTATGTCAGGTTCCTCGAACCACAAACTTAGTGAAAATTAATACCCTATGACATCTATTGAAGTATTAAATAGAAGCTAAGTTATATCAGGTTCCTCGGATCACAAACTTAGTGGAAATTAATACCCTATGACATCTATTGAAGTATTAAACTGAAACTAAGTTATGTCAACTTCCTCGGACCACAAACTTAGTGGAAATTAATACCCTATGACATCTATTGAAGTATTAAACTAAAACTAAGTTATGTCAGGTTCCTCGGACCACAAATTTAGTGGAAATTAATACCCTATGACATCTATTGAAGTATTAAACAAAAACTAAGTTATGTCAGGTTCCTCGGACCACAAACTTAGTGGAAATTAATACCCTATGACATCTATTGAAGTATTAAACAGAAACTAAGTTATGTTAGGTTCCTCGGACCACAAACTTAGTGCAAATTAATACCCTATGACATCTATTGAAGTATTAAACAGAAAATAAGTTATGTCAGGTTCCTCGGACCACAAACTTAGTGGAAAGTAATACCCTATGACCTCTATTGGAGCATTAAACGGGTTCAATAGAACTAATACAGCCTCTTGTTATTAAAATGTTAGTGCCACACAAACTTGGGCATTTCAAAGGAGTAAACTCTTAATTCCCATTCTCGGATCACAGGGTTTCTAATTACCTAGTAAAGATATAAATCCCAATAAGCTTGTGAGCATCATTTAATGCATATTAAGGTGCTCTAGACTTAACTTTATCTAGCTTTTGAACGCTTTCTTATGGTTCAACTTGTTAGAATAGATATATATGTATCCAAAATATCTCTATGTGATATTATAGACTCAATGGTTATCATCCATTTTAGCTGCCAATTATAAATGTGTGTAAATTATGTTTTTTCTCTTGTATAAACAAAGGACAATTAAGATGAAACTACTCAAAACGAAAATGACAAAACGAATAACACAAAAATGAGATAAACAGCAACTCAAACGAATTCCAAAAAGTAAAAGTGCATACTTCATTAAAATATGTCTTAAAAAAAAAAAAAAAAAACAAAAAACAAAAACAAACAAACAAACAGAAACAAAACCCCTTGCAAAAGTCCTAAATGTATTACAAAAAAGGGCTTATTTTTTCAGCTTAATTTGAAGCTTAGAAGTTTTGTTGGCCGGGTTGTCTGCTTCTGAGGTAGTTATTCCCTCTTTGTCTTTAGAAGCTCCCTCAGCAGGCATGACTGTAGAAGCCAAATCTTGCTGATAGCCTTGGGAAGCTGCCCCTACCTCCGGAACGGCTGTAGCCTTATCCGAGGATACTTCTTGGGAAGCAACAGTCTCGTTTGTTGGTCCTTGCTGGCTGGGAAGAGGAGGATCCTGAGACAATACTTCTGGATTTGGATCAAGAGGAATGGAAGCCACATCATTTTGAGTGGAAGGAGGGTCCGTCGCTCGAATTGCGAAAGGGTAAAACACATTCTCTGCTTTCCTCAACTCAGATGAAGCCTCAACCCCAGCGCGGTTAAGGGCTTCATCCCAAGTTTAGGCGCAGTAAATGCAGCACACCACTGGGACCTCTGCCCTAAGGGTTTCTTCGGTCTCAGCCACTCCAAGGTCATAACCCTTCGCTCGGCCTCGTCCCTTTCCTTCTCAGCCTCAACCCTTACTTTCTCAGCTTCAGCCTTGGACCTCTCAGCTTGATCCTTTAGTTTCTAGGTTTCCTCCAGTTGTTTGTTAAGGGCTGCCATTTGCTCCTTGGCAGCCTTCAATTCGTCATTTGCCTCGCGCAGACGCCTTCTCTGGTCCTCGACTTGCCTCTCTACGCCTTCCAAGGCCGAGTCAGCGCTACGGCGAGCCTACTCCTCAGCAGTTAACTTTTTCTTCAGCTCGGCAAGATTATGCTTAGATATGGTCAATGTCTGTATGGCTGCCGTCCATTTTTTCCTTTCATCTTCCAACTGCTAGTAGCAGTTATTGGTAAACTCTTCCAGTCTGAAAGTGTTTTGGATAGTCTAAAAGGGGAGGATCAACACCACAGCCAATAAAAAGTACATATCAATAAATAGTAATTACAAGTAAGAAAAAGAGAAGGGGGAAAGGAGTTAACACTATACCATTCTCATATTCTTCAGCTCGGCCATATTCCTTGGAAGCAACAAAGCCTCCTCCACGGCCGAGGCTACGTGGCACCCAATGCCGCCGTTGAAGTCCCTGAGTGATGCGTCATCCCTCAGGGACTCCTCACCGTGCATGGGTGCTGGCAACCAAGCTTGAGGCTCAGGAGGCTGAGTATCCGACCTCTCCTGGCCCCATTGTGAGGTGTGGCTGACCTTCTGCTGCTTCGCAGCTCGTTGGGCCTCTTCTTCCCGGGTCGGATGGGATCTTCCAGTATCCACCACGTCTTTCCCTTTTTGCTCCCTTCGCCTTTTTAAATCAGCAGTTTCAGGTCTGACCGGCCGAGGTTGGTGAGAAGGTTGGTGAGAAGCAGGAGGAGGAGTTTTGGTGGGAGGAGGGGGAATCTGAGACTGTGCAGATCTCCCCGGTGCACCTTTCCCAGGCTGGTTCTCTATCAGCTCCATTAGACTTCTTTGGAATCTCCTTTGGACACCCATTTTGTTGAAATCGTCCTCGGAGTGTATAGTCTGATTAAAAACCTCGAATTCGTCCGAGTTTGTCAAATCTACAACTTCCTCCTGATTTTCTTCTTCTTCTTCTTCTTCTCCTCTTCTGTCCTCCTCTTCTCTGAGGACGAGTTGGGATGAGGATGCTCCTACTGAAGGAGTGGCAACGAAAAGTGGCTGGGTGCGGGGAGTGTCTCTAGGGAGTGGAACACTCTCTGGAACGACAAACCCCTGGTAGGCAACGCTGATACGGCGAAACCGAGGGTCGCGAGCTCGGATTACGTATTTAGGAGCTTGGAAGGCGAACGAGAGAGGTGTGTATCCGAGGATTAAATGGGCTGCTCAGAGTTGACCGTCAACTTCGTTCACATATATTTCGGCTTGCAATACCCTATCCAAGCTCGCTTTGTTGACTAAGTTGAGTTTGGGTTTGGTAGAACGCCTATCTGCAAAATCATTGAATTAAAATAAGGCTTCATTAGAAACAAAAATATTGAGACACATGGCAAAAAAAAAAAAAAAAAGTGTAAACTAAAATTCATGAATCTATGGCTATATCTCCACCTGGTTCTCCCTCCTCCATTGGGCAAGGCAGGCCATCGTGCCATTCCCCAGAAAAGATAAGGAAATCCTCCTTTAAGTTCTTGTTTGAAGTGGGAAGACACTGGATTAGCCTTACTGCGGGATACCTCGATTTGAGGTAATATCCCTGCCCCTTCAAATGGTGCAGGTTGTACACCCAATTCACATCGTGGTGGGTCAGGTTTAGGTTCATTCGCTCGTTTAAAGCTTCTATACTTCCCAAAACCCTAAACATGTTCGGGGCACACTGTGTGGGAGATAACCTAAAAAACCTAAGGCAATTCCTAGTAATAGTACCCATAGGAATGGTCATCCCGCCCTCTATGAAGGCAATCATAGGAATGACCACCTCCCCAGTTTTCCTAGCACCGACCCACTCCCCTTGGGCAGCATACCTCACACCCACTGTTGGTGGAATCCTATACATAGCCCTGAAACCTCTCATACCCTCTTCGGATTCAACCAAACATTTGAACTTACCCATTTTCCTAAAGGGTTTCGAAGAAAAATTAACAAGTTTAAGATGAAAGCTAAAAAGGTTTTAAGAAGATTTACAGGTTTGAAAGAGGGTCTTCGAACAAGATTCTAGTATTTGTAGATGCAGAGGGAAACGAAACAAAGAGACAAGTTCAGTGTATGAGTTCTAGGATTGTGTGATTGCTGAAAGTAAGAGAAAGAATTGATTTGAAAAGCTATTTATAGTAGCGCAGAATTTACAAGTGGGAAAGTTCCCGCTCGTAAAATAAGAAAAACCCTCCACCGTTTGATTTACATCTTACCGTTGAATGTGGGGGATAGGGGCATCGCCAAAATTTAATGCTGGCACGCTCTGGACGCTGAAGCGTCAGGAGCGTGTCCAGAGCACACAAAAAGACATGTAGGAGGTCAGGAATACAGAGTAAAACCAAAAACAAGATGGGATGAGGACATCAAAATCATCATTTTCTTCCTAGGAGTCAAAAAGTAAGATTTTGAGGGGCTATTGTGAGGGCAATTTAATTAGAAAGTATTGTTAAAGCAGTATTAACTGGGCCTATAGCCCTATCCGAGGACGTTAGACCATCCAAGGAGTCCCAAGCAAGGTTATGAGGAGAACAGAATGAAGAGAGGAGTAGAGACAATGTGAGATGGGTCCAATAAGCGTCCGAGGACAAAAGCCTTCTCGGCAACATGTGTCCGAGGTAAATCTAAGTGCCATATCATCACGGACTTACTTCGGAGTTACATCACAACTAAGGGTGGGACATTGGACCAGGGATAAGAAAAGAAAGGTAAACAAATATCTTCAAAAGTTGCTACCTCCGCATTAAATGCCTCTCAACCAACTCTCTGGCCGCATTAATGTGGAAGTAATGCATGAACAGTGATCAAGCAGCCTTACAGCTACTGGTTGATGGTTCTGGGAGGTGCTGGATGGGACAAGAAGGAGTCCCCCGAATCTAACCTACACGTGTGTGGTAAGGATGACACCAAGATTGTAGTATATAACATGGAAAGATGTACTGAGAAAGAGGGAGAAAAAAAAAAAAAAGGAGAAGGACTGGAACTCTTGTACAATTTTATTTTTGAACGAAACCATATGATACGAACTACTTAATCTGTTATGAGGATAGATTTTCAAATCTTACTTGCATCAAACCGTCTTGAATCGTTAAATCTAATCGTTTTTCTTCTGGGATAGATCTAGTTCTTCTATCCACGCTCTACAAATTTATTGTTTGAGTCGTTAAGGTTTGAGCCCAATCCGGTTTTGGGACCAATCCAATTTCAGTCCTTACAACTTTATTACAACAAAACTATATAATTGTAACTAGTAAGATACATGCAAATCCTAAATGAAAAAAAAAATTATTATAATGAAAAACATAATATAGCATTTGATTAACTGAATGTGGTTAAACCTATTGCAAGTATTTATTTTGTTGCAATAAATTTATTTTAAAAATTATTAAAAATCCTTTATTTCAACAAAAAGGTTATCGTAACATAATTTTTTGTTGTGATAATTATTGCCATAGAATTTATTGTAACAATCAGGCAACAAAATGTTTTGTTATGATAGATCGATGTTTATAGCAACAATTTTAAGTTTATTGCAATAAAATATATTATTGTAAATTCTCTATCATATATATCCTATCAGCTTATAATATTTTTGTGGAAAAACTTATAATACCTCTAGCATTTTTCTTAACAAAATAACTCATTTTTCTTCTTTGCAATTAAAAAAATTATTTTTCTTATATAAAAAATTATTATTTTTGTTTGATATTTTGTTAAGGAAAATGCTAGAATTATTTCAAATGAACTGTTTTAAATTAAATTTGTTTTAGGGTTTCGAGTTGTGGTTGTTTGGGCTGATATGTGGTTGTTTGGACTGATTTGTGATGTTATTCGGGATAATCTATAGAATTGTTTGAGAGAAACTAATGAGAAATGAATGCTTAATTTGGTGATGAATTTGATATATTCTCTGAACCTATTGGAGATAATACTGAGTATGGGGGGCGCTCTTGTGTATAATTGAATATTAATTAATGGTCCGTAAAACTTATTATAGTGGACTTAAGAGGAAACAATAAATGAATTTTGGAATAGAAGAGCTTTCTTGTTTAGCATTGGATATATTTTCATTTAAGTTCTTTATTAAGTTGGAACTTTGATTTCATATAACATTAGATCAGCAACAAAGGTGTGGACGATAATGTAAAATAAAATATAGTAAAAAATTATTCTTTTTAGGTACTCATAGCAGTATCCCAAGCCAGACATATGATAATTGATGATGCTGATAGAAAATATTATTTAACAAATTAACATATACTATTTGAGATTAACAACCCCACTGGTACTACACGAATTTTTAGTGGGCAATCTCATTAATTTTTTCACTAAACATTTTTAATTTTTAATTTTTTTTGAAAGGAATGTTTGAAAACTTAAACAACATCATTTATTAACAATTTGGGGAAAAAAAGAAGATCAAATTGACTCAGCTTTTATAGATAAAAGACTAAATTGACAAAAATTAAATCTTAGGGACTCATTTGATGATTAAAGTATAAGTCAATGAACTAAATTGATTTTTAGCCTAAAAATTACAAGAATAACTCACGAAAGTTAGAACGCTGCTAGATATAAAAAAAGAAATAAAATAATGGTCGCATTTAGACCACTTAATAGCAAAGTAGCAGTCCAGTTAATGTTAAAGACTTTGAGGCCTCTGTAGCGTATTGTCTTTCCTCAATAAATAATCTTCTGTTTACTTGTTTATTTTGCAGAAAATTATTTAGCAAAAAAAAAAAAAAAAATTTGTCTATTTTGCTAGGGAAAAGCTTTGAACAGCTAACAACTACAAAACTTGTCGATATCAACACTCCCTTAGCTCTTTTTTGTGAAAAAAAAATATTTAGTGTTTCTTTTTTCTTTTGATTTGCAAAGAAAGGAGTTCAAAAAATGTGTGAAACACCTTCTTTTTTTCTTTTTCTTTTCAATTCATAAAAAAAAATAGAGTATTAGGTATATTATATTTTTTTTATGCCTAAAAAATAAAAATAAAAAAGTTACCCAAAAATAACTTGATGCCTTATCACAAATTTTTACACTCATGCACGCTTGATATACTTTAATATCTATCTTTTAATCTTTTGATTTTTTTTTTTTTTTGAAAACATCAATTGATTATGGCTAAAATGACTCTAAATCCTACAGTTTTGATTAGAAAATGGATGAGTGTACTCTTTGTTTCAAGCTACTTAAGAGCTGACTTATTATAACTTACATTAGATATTTTGAGCTTTTTCGTGAGAAATTTTTTTTCTCCAAATTCAATGATACTTTTGTCATCATAACAATTATTTCAAACTTGCTCGTATAGTTCACGATTTGGCTAGTCGCGTAATGGTCGCGACTTGTCTAGTTAGCAGTGTCTTTCAATCTTTTGCCACATCTCACTCGTAGACGATGCAAGTCACTTAAGGTAACGAGCTGGCCTCAAATGCAGATTTCACACATATCAAGTGCTCAAGTACTTTCTATCCTAGAGAAATACATTAAAATGGGAAGAAAATACATGTAAATTTCTCACTGACTAAAGCCAATAAAAACATGGGTTTGCTATATTTGGGACAAAATGGGCTTCTGCCATTTTCAGGAAAATTAATTAGCCTTTTGTCCTTCTTCCCAAACTAAATAGGGAAATGCCCCTCTTTTGAAACTCGACTTTCTCAAAATCGAGTTTAAAAAAAAAAAAAAAAAAAAAAATTGGAGCCCTATAGTGACGTTTTTGTAAACCTATAGTGACATTTTAAAAACCTATAGTGACGTTTTATAACTCGATTTCATGGATACCAAGTTACAAAACGCCACTATAGGTCCTTAAAAACGTCATTATAGGTCCTTGAAAACGTCAGTATAGGGCTTAACTCGATTTTGAAAAAGTCGAGTTTCAAAAGAGTGGCATTTCCCTATTTAGTTTGGGAAGAAGGGTAAAAGGCTAAATAATTTGCCTGAAAATGGCAGAAGCCCATTTTGTCCGCTATATTTGTCTTGCAATTTAATAATTCTACATTATTTTTGCAATAACTCTAGATAATTCTGCCAAAAGAGGTTTGGTGGTTTAATAACATTTAGTTCCTAGCAGTTACAATTCTTCAACTAATTCGGAAGCGTAAAATTTTTTCAAGTGAATCAAGGAAAAGGAAACTCATAAGAAGCTAAAATCAACGATGTTGCACTAAAGTGTCTTCTAGTATTAAATTACGAAGATTGGACCTACTCAACTGCAAGAGAGGTGCTTTTTTGGTTGGATAACTGAAGATAGAATAAAATAAAATAAAATAAAATAAAGGCTTTATTACTCAAAATCATAATCAACTATATTATAAAAACTACTTTGTGATCGTTATTGTGTGCATAAAGTCTATTTATTTAATAAAATACAACAATATATTTAAAAAGAAGGGTCTAAATAGTCACCGGAAGGATATGATCTATTATTGTTTTTTAAAATATATTCATCAAATAATAAGATCTACTAAATGAGGTATAGTGGGAAACCTCATGAATTTTTTATCTAAAATTTTAATTTTAAATTTTTTTTAAAAGGAATGTTTGAAAACTTAAACAGCATCATTTGTTAACAATTTGGGGAAAAAAAAAAATCAAAATGACTCAGTTTTTACAGAATAAGCAACTAAATTGACAAAAATTAAATCTTAGTTTGATGATTAAAGTAAATGTCAATGAACTAAATTGACTTTTAGCCCAAAAATTACAAGAATAACAGCCAGATATAGAGAAGAAATAAAATAGGGGTTGCATTTAGACCACTCAATAGCAGAGTAGTAGTCCAACTAATGTTAAAGACTTTGAGGCCTATGTAGCGTAATGTCTTTGCTCAACAAATAATCTTCTGTCTACTTGTCTATTGTGCAGAAAATTATTTAGTGAAAAAAATAAATTGTCTATTTATTTGGCAAAGCAAAGCTTTGAATAGCTAACAACTACAAAACTTGTCAATACCATCACTCCCTTAGCTCTTTTTTGTGAAATAAAAAACGTATTTAGTGTTTCTTTTTTTCTTTAGATTTGCAAAGAAAGGAGTTCAAAAAATGTGCGAAACACTTTTTTTTTTTTTTTTCAATTCATAAAAAAAGTAGGATATTAGGTATATTATATTTTTTTTATGCCTAAAAAATTAAAAATTAAAAAGTTACCCAAAAAAAAACATGATGCCTTACCACAAATTTTTGCCTTATGAATGCTTGATAGACTCTAATATCTATCTTTTATTCTTTTGATATTTCTTTTTGAAAACATGAATTGATTATGGTTAAAATGACTCTAAAGCCTACAGTTTTGATGAGAAAATGGATTTTTTTTTTTTTTTTTTTTAAAGAACAAGAACCTTCTCTCTACTTTCTATCATTAGTGAAGATGAAATCCTCACGGTACATTATCCAACCCTAGTACCACCCTTCTCAAACAAATCACAAAGAACAAGGACCTTTTCTCTACTTTCTGTCATTAGTGAAGATGAAATCCTCACAGTACATTATCCAACCCCAGTACCACCCTTCTTAGACTCGCCCTCCCCAGCCTTGCCCTTCTCAGTCTTGCCCCACCAGAAGGCAGAGGCAAAGCGTCTAAAGAAGGATGAATGCTTGGTTGACGACTTAGCCTCCAGCCTCTCACACACTTCAAGTATTTTTGAAGTCCTCATATCCAACTTCTTGGAGGTTTCAAGTGCCTTCTTGGAGGTTTCAAGTGCTAGAGTACTCTTTTCATCTTGTCGGTTTGAACTTATAATTGACGCAAATGCAAATAAGACTGTATAACATATGCCAATGATTTCTATTTCAAACCTTCTTTCTTCGATTTTTTTTAAAAAAATATTCAGATGAGTGTTGTTTCGAGCTACTTAAGAGCTGGCTTATTATAACTTATATTAGATATTGTGAGCTCTTCTGTAAGGAAAAAAAAAGTTTTCTCCAAATTCAATGATATTTTTGTCACCATAACAATTATTTGAAACCTGCTTGTGCAGTTCACGATCTGGCTAGTCGTGTAATGTTCGTGACTTGTCTAGTTAGTAGTGTGGCTAGTCGTGTAATGTTCGTGACTTGTCTAGTTAGTAGTGTCTTGCAATCTGTTGCCACATCTCACTCGCGGATGATGCAAGTCACTTGAGGTAACGAGCTGGCCTAGAATGCAGATTTCACACATATCAAGTGCTCAAGTACTTTCTACCCTAGAGAAATACATTAAAATGGGAAGAAAATACATGTAAATTTATCACCAACTAAAGCCAATAAAAACATGGGTTTGCAATATTTGTCTTGCAATTTAATAATTCTACATTATTTTTGCAATAACTCTAGATAATTCTGCCAAAAGAGGTTTGGTGGTTTAATAACATTTAGGTCCTAGCAGTTACAGTTCTTCAACTAATTCGGAAGCGTAAAAATTTTTCAAGTGAATCAAGGAAAAGGAAACTCATAAGAAGCTAAAATCAACAAGATGTTGCACTAAGGATGTAAAACTACTCATTGAATTACGAAGATTGGACCTACCCAACTGCAAGGGAGGTGCTTTTTTGTTTGGATTCACTGAACATAGAAAAAAAAAAATAAAGGCTTAATGACTCAAAATCAGATGTATGGTAGTAGATTGAGCACTGCCTAGTTCTTGATTTTTTTATTGAAGGAGTGATTTAGTAAGTGTTTGGTCTAAAATATGATTCATAGACATAACTATTCTTGGACTAGCTACTTCAGTATCATTTGTATTTCTTATTTGTAGGACTAGCCACTCCTATTTGTAGACACACTTGCACCAATTCAGATTAGGTGCAATATCGAATAGACAAATTTTTCCACTTTTCTAACATGCATTGGCTTGCCATCTCATGGAGTGCACAGTCCTAGTGGTGAGCAAAGTCACTTGCAATAAAGGCAAAAGGAAAACACAATGGGTAAATTTCATGTTACTTGACACTTTTATTAATCTTGAGGGAATTTGATTTGTTTTAAAATTTGGGTTTGAAATGATAATATAATTGATCTTATGGATTTTCATCCAATTTTTGAAAGTTCAGGGGTCAAGGTGTGATTTTGGGAGATAGGGTCAAACTGTAATTTTGGGGAAGTTTTAGTATCAAAACGTGATTTTTGGAAAGTTTTGGGATCAAACTATAAATGCTGATCCGGGCCTTGTGTCTTGTGTGTACATGAAGTGAGCCTAAGTTTGATGTATGATTGGGTCTGTTTTCGTATTAGCTTACGGTTTTAAAGTGCATTGGATTTAGGCGTTTAGGCTTGATTCGGCTTTGCGGTTTAAGGCGTTCCCCTGGGCCTTATGGATTACTGGGTTTGGGATTTAAATGGGTTATATGATTTTCTTTTTTTTTTAATAATTTGGTAAAAGCGTATCATAGTTATTGCAAACTTTCAAGGGAGAGTGTGATTACGCTACAGTTTGACCTAGTTCAAATCTATGATGGATATTTCCAATGAAGAATCCAAGAAGTTTATTAAGGGGGTAAATTCATTTATTTTGGTGAAATAACTCATTTATAGGTGGTTTAATAACTATCTATATAAAAAAAAATTATTTATGATTAATTTTTTTAAATCATATGAGAAATAATTGGTTTGTAATGTGACAATATTACTCAAGTTGAGTTTCTTTGGTAACAAAAATCCAATAAAATGCAAAAGAAAATTCCATCACATGCAAATAAAGAGCACAAAAAAAATATTTCGTTTAAATTAGTGGATTTGATTAAACATTTTTCAATTGACTCAAGTAATAAGTTTATTACTTAAAATATTATAACAATTAATTATTATTATATTTCTTTTAAAATATTTTAAACTGAACTTATAACATACCCTTGTATCATGCGGGACATCAACTAATATTTATCAATATTGCATACATTGTTCATAACCTGAATCTTATGAATAAAAACAGCTCATTGTTTACTTAGCAAACATGAGACTTGACAAAAAACAGAGTTGTTAATAGTATGAACCCGAAGACAACAACTATAAATCCGATCCCTCCAAGAATTTCTGCAATATGTGGCTTCCTATGGATTAAGAATATAGCAATCATGCAACAAAGGAAACCCACCAAGTCAACAACCAAGATAGAATCTAGGAAGATCTTATTCAGGAAATGATGGGGATGTTGGCCACTGCAACGGAAGCCAATACAAGCTGCAGTTGTTTGGACTGTGACCATGATGAACATCTTTGCTAGTTTGGATATGTTCGACCTCCAATTCCTATCTTCACCTCCACTTTCCACATCACCTCGGTCTTCTCCTCCATCTCCCCCTCCTCGTCCAGCTCCACCTTCGCCTCCACCTCCATCTCTCCCTTCGCCTCCGCCTACTGCACCTTCTCCACTTTCACCTTCTCTATCACCTTCACCTATGTCTAACCTTACACTATTGCCTTCAATATTACTGCCAACTACGACAACACTTAAGTGCTGCTCATCAGGGCGCTCTTCGGGAGACTGCAATGCTTCATTGTCGTTGAAGCTCACTCGATTTGAATTCATGGATGACCATGGATCATGAGTTGGTACGAGATTTAGAAAAACCAGAACGCTTGGCAACCTCACAATGTAGTCCAATAGCAACCATTTATCATGCACCTGTAACAAAATGTTACTTAAAACTTGTTATTTTCCTTATAAGAGAATTCTATCACTAGGTTATTGGGTTGCTTAGGCAGGCTAAAACTTATGATACAATTATTTAGCTGTTTATACTATAAGTTTTTCAATTAAATTCAACCAGTTGATTGCATTACCTTCACTTTTTCTTTTTCTTTTTTCTTTTTTTTTTTTTTTGGTTGTTGGGGGGGGGGGGGGGTTGAAAATCAACCTTAGAACTTTTATTTAAGTTGGGCTAAATTGTCAATGTATATTACATTTTTTAATTTAATTTTCCTTTGAAAAAATATCAAATTTTTTGTTGTATTGGTTAATATGATCATGTTTTGAATTCAATTGGAGAACTAAAGATAGGATACATTAGTTAATGAATTGCACATAAGTTTTGTCCCTTTAATTCTTCTAGGATCATCACTTTGCATACTCGTTTCATTATTCTAACTAGATATTACAAGTCTAAAAGTGTATCTACTCTGATGTTATTTAAATTATTAAATCTAAAAAATAAAATTGTAATTATCATTTGCTTCAAATAAAATGGATCTGGCCCAAAAAGTACACTTAGAGCCCTAGCATCAAGTTAGCTAAACTATAGTTTAGTAAAAACAATTAATTAAACTTGTTCAGATTACCCATGCATGAGGATCCATATTTTGTTTTACAGTCTTATTGAGATATTGTTCATCGCCAAATCGAATTAAAAGTTTATTTTACTAAATGTGTTTGTGCAGACACGTGCATATTGTAACACCATCAATATCAACCACCACCACACCTAGCCACCACCAATCGAACCAAATCCATTTGAAACCCACATCATGGCATGGCACAACCAAAGGCCTAGCCACCAAAGACAAGAAAACCCAGCCAACCACTATCTAGTTGAACCAAACAATTAGCCACCACAACATGGCACCACCAAACACGACAAAAACACCAAACACAACCACACCAATCAACTACATCCAACATCAATCCCAACAGACCTATCATAAACCCCTATAAAAAACCTAGATCTAATTCACATGGGTTGAAGAAGACCCATTTGTTGGGCAGAGATCAAGATTGAGGTAAGCAACGGCACCAAGATTGAGGTAAGCAACAACACTTAGAGGCAAACGCTAAGTAATGATTTCGATGATGGTGGCGAGGAATATCATGGGTGGATTTTGTTGGGTTGTGGGTGTGCTAGGTGGTTGTGAAATTTGGAATTAAAAATGTAAATGAAAGAAAATAGTAATTAATAATTGAAATAGTGATATAATATTAAGACTGATGTATGTGTATGTTAAAAAAAAAAATAGATAACTAAACTAGAAAAGAAGAATTTTTTGGATTTATTAGATAAAAATCTGATGAGGCTGATTAGTCCCAAATCTTGATACAATTTGAGGTATGTGTGGTGATTACGCTACAAAAGCGTATCATAGTTATTGGAAACTTTCAAGGGAGGGTGTGAAATATGAATATGGCACAGAATTTAGGAAAAAAGTTTTCCTTCTAGAATTTATTCGTGGATTTGGTTCGATTGGTGGTGCTTTTGGGGGCGCAAATGCTTAAGCAGTGTTTGGTTCAACTATTAGAATGCAGTTACAAATTCACAACTTCCTAGGCGTAAGGTATATTGTATAAAAAATAAATAAATAAAAATTGTTTGGATGGGTATTTTGAAATGGATAAATATTTTTTTACTTTAGATTATATCTACTATTTCACACATGTATCTATAATTATTGCAAGAATGTTCACATTTTAACATATAAAAAATAAATACAAAAATCTGAGATGCGTGAGAATCAAAACTATTTTAAGATTCCTCAAAGTCATTTTGTCGGGAATGCATTTTTCAAATTCTATTTTCTAGAGCAGAAGTCAAAAAGTCATTAAAATTGTTACTTCTCATTTTGCTTCTCATTTAACTAAAACAAGTCAAACCCACTGATATTGCATTAAAAACAGCACCTAACTTTGTTTTTTAGATAACAAAACAGCACCTAACTACTTTTTCTTTTTCTTCCTCTTTCAGTTTTATATTCCGGATTATATGTAATTTTTCGTTACTATACTCATCCTAATAAAAACTGGTAAAATGTTCTGAGATTATATACATTCTGCACTTTTTCAAACCAAACACGACTTCATTCAGCACAATTACTTTTTAGTAAAAGTTAATGTGGAATATCAAATGCAAGAAAATACATTCTACACTAATACTTCAACTAAATGCATTCTCCTGGAATGCATTCCAATGGAACACATCCTCTCAATATAGTCATTCTAAACACCACCTTTAATGACGAGTGAAACCGTGTGGGTTTCTCGTGCACACACGGTTTATCAATCTTCACGCACTCAGTCACTGCTCGTACTACACAAAACATGCAAGTAGACTCTTTTTTTCCCAACTAATAGATAGAACAGTACATGCAACAATCATTTGCATATGTAATGAAAAAAAGCGTTGCAAGCAGCCCTATATAAAGACGTCAAAAAGTAAAAATAGTCACTTGATAGGTTTCAAATGTCTGACATGACATTTTGTTATTTGCTATTTGAGAATTGGTTCAGCTTGGGTCTGGTATCTTGTGCACCAGACCTGGTAGGATGTTGTCATGTGAAAGCATCTCATATAATTCAATGCACAGAAAACATTGGATCTAAGCCTCTCTTTTTGAGAACTAAGCTAAAAAGTTTGAAATTTTAGGATTGAGGTGTTGTCTTACTTTTTAACTCTTCCTAGAGCGTTTTGAGTATTGTCTATTTACGAAAATTTATTTACATAGTATTTTATAATGGATATAGTTTTTAGTAACCTTTATATTAAATTTGTGGCAAAAGGCTAAATGATTGATTATTTAAAAAAAAAAAATTAGAGTATTTGTAAAAAATTGAGACAAAAAGCAAAAAACCTTTCCCAAATGCACTCTTAAAGGATTGATTATATATATATATATATATAATGCGTTTGGGATTAAAAAAAAATAAAAAATTTACTAGCATCATTTGCAATTTTTTAGTTATAATAATATATTGGATATATATTGAGATGATATATAAGAATTCTAATTTTTGTGGTTTACACAATTTCTTTCTGGATTAGCAATCACCATATGAATAATTTAGAATTGATGCAATAACTATTTTTAAATATTAATTTCTTTTTGAATTTTAGTAGTTTTACTATCTTTAAAGAGGTAAATTTTGTTGCTTCATGGAGATAAAATCTTGAATTTACGCCTCTGTTCATTTCTTACAAACTTCCTTAGACCACACACATATGCCAAAAGAAGCATGCATTTTACATAAACCCTACGCCCAAGGGTTTGTATTATTCTCTCATTACCTCTCTCTTAAGAAAGTTTTTGTTGGACTCTTTGAGGACACCACCACCACCACATGGGAACCTCGCACCACACCCTTTCAATTCCAACTACGAAAGAGAATTTGATAACCTTGTCATCACCTTGTCACAAACTATCATAAGCTCTGATACCACTTAATGGGGAGAGAATATCTTGAAAAAATTTTAATAAACTAATTAATTAATACAACACATAGAGACACCACTTAAACTTCACTCTCTCTCTCATGAAGTGCTCTCTTCATAAGCACCTCCACAGGCTCCACTCTCTCTCTTTACACCCCTCTCATTGTCTCTTTCTATTTCCCTCTCTCTAATCTTGAAGAGCTCTCTTCACCATCACTTCCACTTCCTCACCCTATTTTCTCTCATTATCTCTCCCCATTTTGATGAGCCCACTATTGTAATAGTATATATATATGCATGGTACGTGATATAAACTTTATGTATATTATTGCACATGCAAATAATATGATGCAAATTGGGGGGGGGGGGGTGTGGGAGAAAGGAATAAGTGAAAGTGAGAGATAAATTACATTAAAAATGCAGTCATGAAGATGAAGACAAAGCAAATTAAGATGCCTCCATGGCCTTGCGTACCTCACTTGACACGACAGAGTCTCTAGCCGATTTGGAGGTTGAAAGGCCTTTTGGGCACGATCCTACATACAAAGTATAGAGACCATTCCCACAAGAAGTGTCAATATTAGCAAACAGAATCTAATCGTAGAGAGAATTGAGGATGAGGTAGAATAATAATAAGAAGAAGAAGGCATATATATTGATCTCGTGTGAAGAAGTAGTAGGCTTTTGGCGAAGAGGAAATTTTCCTTCAGTAAAAAGTGGGAGTTCTAAATGATAAGAAGAAAAGGATGAAAATTACAAGAGGTGTATCAATGACATTTATATCTGCATAGAGCACCTATAAGTCAAAGATTGGAGAGAGGTCTCTTATCAAAACAAATATATATATCTGCATAGAGCACAGTACGTACATCCAAAAAACAAAAAATGTAGATTTTGCTTCTTTTTTTTTTCTTTTTCTTTTTTTTTAAATTAATATGTTCTCTCAAGCTCAACTATTAAAAACTCACTACCATCAGTACCCGGTCTTGCATATGCTATATTTTAGAATTAAAAAAAAAAAAAAAAGGCCTATTACCTAGTCTTGCAATTCTTAAAAATAAAAAAATAAAAAATTGCAATTGTGTTACAGTACCATCCTAAATTTAGGATAATATTGTAGCTCACTTGCAAAATAAAAATAATGTTTTTTATTCATTCACCTCAAAAGCATCTTTCTCTATCTCTCTCTCCTTGACTCACCACAAAAGTAAAATACTATTTTTTATTATTTTGGGTTATATATTTTATTGTGTAGATATATTATTTTAATGTGTTGTATAGGAATATAAAAGTTGAGATGTTAGGTGTGTTGTAAACTGATATGATATAATAGATAAAATAACTTTTAAGGTGGTAAAATAAGATATTTTGTAGAAATCTAATGCTAATGCTTTAAACGTAGGACAGATTGGTCTTAATTAGTTATATTGACTTATTTAGGTTGACATCTTCTCTTATATTTTATCACTTCACAAAACTTCTTTGATATATAGAGCAGTCAAAGAAATGATTCTTTTAAGTACATCTGATAATAAAATTTCCACGTCTCGATACTGATATTACACCAATAAAGCTAGGATATATGCACTGATGCAGACACGCCATAGGAAACAAGGACGGGCCCAGCCGCCCAAGTTAGCTTCTCCTAACTCTTATTAAGCCTTCAAAGTTCAAACTATGTGCTTTGAGAAAAATTATTCTAACCCTAAAGGATAAGGATGAAGATTTTCTTTAAGAGTAAAACTTATTACACGCTAGCATGCTATGTAGGACTCTTTTTAAAACCTAAGTATTTCAGTGTTATTTCACACTTGTGTGCATCTATATAAGTGTGTAATAAACACTGTCATTTCTTAAAATTACTATTGGTCTGAGAAAATTTTAAAATAATTGATTGAAAGTAAGTTAAATATTTTTTTCATAAGTGAAATTTGCTATTTTTTTTTAAGGGTATTTTTTAGATTTTTAAATTTCAAACTAACAATCCAAAATATAAATAATTTTTTTTCCAATTTAATGATTTAATTCATCATTATAAAAAATAATTTAAAAATCCTACATATTGTGTGGCTTGTGCTGCACTTATTAAAAGAGAGTTTTAGTCCATGCGTGTGTTATATATCCTACATGTTGGGTTCCATCTTTAAGGATGAGTTTAGGCTCACATCTAAAGAGGTGTTGGAATATCGATTAAATGATTAAATTCATTATTTTAAAATAAAAATAAAAATCTCATATGTCATACCCCACTAATTAAAGGCAAGTTTTAGTCCATGTGAGTGTTATCCTATGTGTTGGGTCTCATTTATTAAGGACAAATTTAGGCCTACACGTAAGGAAAGTGTTAGAATATTAATTAAATAATTAAATTCACAATTTTTAATAGCTTAATCTTTTGAAAAATTTTAGTATTCGATCAAGGACAAATAAAATATTAACAGATGACATGACATGTTTTAAAGGATGAAATTCAATTTTGAACTAAATTTTAATGATGAAAAACATAATTCAATCTTAAAAATAGTTATACAAAATTATATTCTATTTCAAAATAATTTTTATAAAATTTTCATGCACACATGCTACCAAGAGTTGAGGTCAATTGATTGGTTAAGTTTATATTCTATTGACTTCAATTAATTCATACCCAACATGGACGGAGCCATGGTTGGACTTGGGGGCAATGGCCCCCCAAATGTTTTTTTAAAATATATTATTATATATATAGTTACTAATTTTAGCAATTTTGTTTTATAAAATTACATTTTTGCCTCCTTAACAATATTATTGATTCTTTTAAGAGTATTGCTATAGTCACAAATTTTTCTACAAATTCTTTTAAGGTAACAAATTATTATTGATTCGCATTTGGACCCACCATTTATATTATTTTTTTACTTACTAATAACCACTCACCACATCAGCAATTTGTAAAAATAAAAAAATAATTGTAGCTCTAGCATTTTCCTCATTTTAAAAACCAGATCTAAAACAAAATATACATGCCCAAAAAAATTAGTCCAACAACAAAATTACCAATAGTAAAACTTAAAAAAATTAAGCTTAGTCAACCAATTTTACTCAAAACAAACAATCTGACCCTTTAAAAAATTTTAAACAACCAACTGCTAAGAGGTTAAGTAGCAATAAAGTCAAATGCTGAAATCACTGCACACAACTAATAACAAAGGTGCCCCCTTAACTCTAAGTTCTAGCACTGTCCCTGATATGCAAGCTACCGTGTGCCTTTGGTGACTTGTTAGTTTTTATGTTAATCTCCTTATTGCCCAAAAAACATAAACAATAATAAATAATTTGTGAATAGAAAGACTATTATCCATATAGAATAGGAAGTCTACATAAAACAGAATGATGAAATCAAGAAATTCAATTTGAACTAAATTTCAATGATTTATAAACATTAAAAAAAAAAAAGTTAATTATACTTTACCCACACATGGTTTGTGCCGTTTTAATATTATTTATCTTTGGTTTAAAATTTGTCATTTTATCCGATTAAAGTTATTTCCATTAGACCTCTGTAATATGCACCTCATTTCTTTCACCTTAAAAACACAAAAAAAACATAATATAAAAGAATATTAACTATATTGCATGACATACCCACCATATAATGGTAAAAAGAATATTATTCTTGAAAGTTTTTTTGTTTGGGGGCTATGTCCCACTTTCCCACTCCTTTCTCTCCACTCTTGGTGAAATCCCTACAGTAACAGAATTTATGTTGTTTTCTAGAGAAAGCAGAGATAAAATACAATAAACCTTCACTTTATTTTCAATGACGAAAAGCAAGCAATATCAAGTGTCAATCAGTTACATTTTAAAATGAAATTCTGGAAAAATATTGTATACAAAAGATTATTTGAAATTAAAATTAACAAAGGCAGTGAAAAATGGGAGATGGGAATAATGCTATCTTTCTAGTTTAAAGTCAATATAAATCACCGCGCATCCTTGGTGCAGTGGTCACTTCACAAGTATAAATGTTTGTGGGATGTGGGAGATAAGGGTCGTGGTTCAAGTCTCCAGGAGGAAGCTTTACACACATATACACTTAGAGACAGTTTGGATCCACGTCTTGCGTCTACATTTTCAGCGAACCCGTGTTTTTTTTTTTTATAAGATCAGCGCCTGTGTCACTGTTCATTGTCCATGAACAATGATTTTAGGCATATGAACAATAAAAAACAGAGTGAATTGTAATTTTTCACACATAAAAAAATTATTTTGTTACAGTACTCAGTTTTCAGTTTTCAGTTTCAGCAAAAATAAGTTGTATCCAAACGGCCCCTTAAATTAGGTTAGAGTAGAAATTCTATCTTGTAAAAAAAAAAAAAAAATCAATATAATTTTAATCCTTAAAATTTATATTTGAGGGATTGATGAATTAACTTTTTAAACATATCGGTTGTCACACATAAACTTATCTATTAAATCAAGATCTCCGTTTTAGCATGATTGAATGAACTTTTGAGATCTATTACAGTTTTTTGTTGTTAAATCATAATGTTTTTATCCCTAGAGTACAGATATTGTATTCATTAAAATAAAAATAAAAAGAAAATAAAATAAAATAAAAACACAGATATTGTGTATACATACATATGTTAGAGAGGTAGATAATCAAAGAACCATTAACCTTTTTCTTTCTATTTTCTTGAGAAAGATAAAAAAATTAAATAAAATTAAAAAAAAAAAACCATTAAATTAATAACGTTATTATTTGTTTTGGCACTTCTTTTGTTTCATACAAACAATTAGATCACTTTAGACGTAAGACATGCCAAATCCACTGTGCTGATTTCCAGTTAAATTCATCGTTTTTACTAGGAGGTAGTATTAATTAGTTGCTTGCGACCATCATGAAAATTGTTGATAGCAGATATATACAGAACTTGCAGTTTCAAACATATACAAATATGAAATGAAAAACAAAACTCATACCATATTTACTTATGGGATAAAGGAATTGTGCAGTGTGAAAATCACAGGGAGACAGACAAAAGGGATATGACCAAAAAGTCCAATTTCTTCACCTATCAGCCAAGGCCTTTTCAAGTTCGAACTTCAAAAAATAAGCCTTCCCTTCACCTTGAAACTTCATTACAGACTCTGTTTCTCTCTGGATTTTTCTTAACACCTTCCGACATGCTCCTCCCCATGCCAAAGATTATTACCTAACAAGTATTTTTTTAATGAAATATCTTTTAAAAATTTCATCTATTTTCAGTTGTTTCATAAAGAAAAGTCCACTCAATTTGGTTGTGCCAATATCATGCTTCAAATGCATCTTTTTTTTTCTCTCTTTTTGGATAACATCAAATGCATCTTCCCGAACTTTTTTTTTTGGGGATGCCATTCTTACTGCATCGACATGTTATCTTATTAATAGGATGTCTTTCTATATTTTATAGGAAAAAGTTAACCAATATCCTTAGAGCATTGGTTTAGACAATATTTATAAAAAAAATTTATGAAAAAAGAAAAAAAAAATTATTTACTTTTTTGACAGTTTTTTACATTTTTCATGACAGTGATATCAAAACATGGCCCATATTATGGATTAAGATCTTTTAGAGTTCTTATAATACTCTATCATGTAAAGTTCTTTTAATCATAACCTTTCATTTACAATAAAATGTCCAAATTTTGCCATATCATTAATCTACTAACAACTCTAGAGGATCTCAATCCCCCATATCATGGGTTACTGTTACGAATGCCCATAGAGCATTTATTAACGAAGTATAATAAGAAAATTTTGACACAATTTTTATGAGAAATATAAAAAACTGTCAACAAAATTAATTGTTTTATCATTTTTTTACAAAATATTTTTAAACATAATTCTTAAACCAATTTCTTTCAAACATTCATTAACATTTTCTATTATTAGGAGGTCGGTAATTCCTCATTTTGTTTTCTCATTTGATATTTGGTTTTTTATGTTTTGTCTTGGTCCCAACCTAGGACATAGGTTGACTCCTAGGGCTGTCACGTGTGTGACTGTCTTCCATGTTCGTTATTCCAAAAATTCGGAGAGGATGTAACTTTTAGAATCCTTGTCTAAGTTACGACTTATGGGTCTGGACGTTACCTGCTTTGACGGTACTCCTTAATTTCTTCTTTCTTTTAGAATATAATTGGATATTGACGTTCTCGACTCTAACTCTACTTTGTTGCCTTTTTTACCGTTAGTAGATTTGCTGAGTCATAGCCACTCCTATGCTACTTTGCTTGAGGTTCCTAGCTAGCTAAATGCTTGTTCTTCTCCTGATCTTTCTATTGTTCTCTGAATATAGTTATGACTGTGCAAATAAACCGTTAATTTAAACATGCCAATCGTTACTGACTGTCATTGCCGATTTTGGAGAATTTCCCCACATCGATCGGTAGTTCCAATTTATATTTTCTACAATTTTTTCTTTCAGTCTCGGTGTTTAAGTTTTTAATGCCAAAATGTTTTGATCTATACATTATTTAGGTTAAAATGCACAATACACTTTTTAAGTTTGACTAAAATTTATTTAGTTCTTTAATTTTACATTCGTTCAATTGAGTCTTTTTAAGTTTCAAAGTTATTTAATTCAAACATTTTGTCCAATTTGTTAAAAAAAAAAAAAAATTGCCGTAAAGTATGAAATTAACTAATGTAAAAAGATTTTTTTGAAACACATTCTTAAATTTTTAAAAAAAATCTTTAAAATCATTTTATTAATTTTATAGATTTTTTTTTACGTATGAAAATAAAATATTTGTTAAGGAAAATTATTTAACAAATTTGTATAGAAAGTTTGAATGGTATAAATTTAAAACTTAGAAGACGCATTTGAACAAAAGTAAAATTAAAGGATTGAAATGTAAATTCACAATTGTCTAGAAGTAAAATGCATTAAAAAAAATAGAGGTGTTTAATTGGTCATTTTGAGATATGTAAAAGTCATTTTGTTGAGAATGCATTTTTCAAAGAGCATTGTTTATTTTACATAATTTTACACATGTGAAAAAGAAATTGAAATCGTGACTTGAAATCAAGATTTCCAACTTGTAATCACAATTTTAGTAGTTTTTTTACATGTGTGAAACTATGTAAAATAACATGTGTGCAACAAATTTAACCATTTTCAAAATTCTATTTCCTATAGCAAAAATCGAACATCCAAAAAAATGTGACTTCTCAGGTTAACTAAAGCAAGTGGGATCCATTGACAGTGACCACCCAACTACTCTTTTCTCTTTCTTTTTCTAATTCCTCCTTCTGTTTTATTTTTGGGATTTTATGTTTCTACAATCATCCTAATAAAAAATGGTTAAATGTATCGAAAATGCATTCTATACTTTTTCAAACCAAACACAATTTTATTCAATATAATTACCTTTTGGTAAAAATTTCAGAATAATATAAAATGTAATTTTTTTATAGAAAAAAATGCATTATGATGGAATGCAAATTTTCTCTCAATAATCTTTCAAAATATAGTTATCAAAACATTAACAAACTCATGAATTTTTTTTTCATTTTTATGTAATGTGTATTATAAAATACACGACATTATATAAAATTTACGATAAAATTATAAATAACGTATAAAATAGTATATTTACTATAAAATTGGAACATATGCAACTAATGACTACTTTAATTATTACTTATGCTATTATGTTTGACAAAACTAACGAAATAAATCAATGTGGGACACTATTTCTTTTTGGACACTTTGAGGACACCATTACCACCACCATGAGCTTTGATACCACTTGATGGGGGAGAGAATACCTTAAAAAAATAAATTTCAATTTTTGGGACACTATTTCTTTTTGGACTCTTTGAGGACACCACCACTACCATGGGCTCTAATACCACTTAATGGGCAGAGAACACTTTAGAAAAACTCTGATCGAATAATTAATATAACATATAAAGACATCACTAGTTTTGTTGAAAAGACTTAGATTTATGAGTTTGAATTCAATTATGTTATATTGACCACTTCTTTTTGTCATTCTTATTTAATGTGAGACTTCACTTACATGTATATACCCAACTTCTCTCTCTCTCTCTCTCTCTCTCTCTCTCTCTCTCTCATAACCACCTTCACTCCCTCTCTCTACACCCCTCTCATTGTCTCTTTTTCTCTCTCCCTAATCTTGAACAACTCTCTTCACCGCCACTTCCACTTCCTCTCTATGTTTTCTCTTATTATCTCTCTCCCTTTTGAAGAGCCCACTATTGTAATAATATATATATATATATATATATATATATGGTATGTAATATAAACTTTATATATAAGGGTTCAGTTAATGTATCCATTATAGGAAATTTTTAATGAAATTTGAAAAAGTTGTCATAAAGGTTAATCACTTTTTCAATTTTCCAAAATTTTCTAAAATAGTTTACTAACATATACCCTAAGGGCATATGTTAGTAAAATCCTATATATAATACTACACGTGCAAATAATATGATGCAAATGGACAAAAAAAGAAAAAGAAAAAAAAGAAGAAGAGAAAGTGAGAAGAATTAACAAACCAATCATGAAGATGAAGACAGAGCAAAAATGCTTACATGGCCTTGCATATCTCACTCGACACAACAGAGTCTCCAGCTGATTTAGAGGTTGAAAGGCCTCTTGGACACAATGCTACATACAAACTAAAGGACAACTGAGCAGAGACCATTCCTATAAGAAGTATCAATATTTAGCAGGCAGAATCTAATCGTAGAGAGAATTGATAATAATAATAAGAAGAAGAAGAATTACAGTGGCACATCTAGGAATTTTTTTAGGGTAGTCACTAAGAAACTTAAATTATACAAAATCTAATAAATAGATAACTTGAATATATCAACGTCACCCAAAAAAAAAAAAAAAAAAAAAGCAAATACATGAAGTATTACATATTTCTTTCTATAAAAAAAAAAAACAAAAAAAACAAAAAGAAAAAGGAAAAAAAAGGATTGATAGATAAAATGAGAATTGAGAATGTCTAGATGAGAGTAACAAAGTGAGAGAGAGTTGAAATGATAATAGTAAAGAGAGAGAGAGAGAGAGAGAGAAAGAGAGAGAGAGAGAGAGAAGATATATTTGATACAAGTGCAAGCTGGGTCCCTAAGAAGAGCAAATTATTGCGACTGCAAAGTCAAAGAGAGCATACCTGCTGGTACTGTCAAGGAGAACTCATGACCACAGTATTTCTCTTGGTACCTTTTTAAGGGAAAAAAAAATTATGGATTATTTCTATATAATGGATTGAACGAGTTACAAATTTGAATGACTAGGGATTTTTATTTTTTTATTTTTAATAGGTTTTTTGTTGAATAATTTATTCAGTTGTTGTTTGGTCTAGTATTATTTTTGTTTGGATTATTTTTGTTGTGATTTGGGCTAATTTTTATTGTTGTTATTTAAGCATTTTTTTTTAAGGGGTTAAGGATTATGTTTGAGGTGCCAAAATTACTTTTAGATTAATACTACATTTACAAGATTTTCATAACAAATCTTATGTGATAATTTGTTATTAATGAGTTAAAAAATAATGTCAATATATATTAGGCCCAAATTAAAATTAGTAATAACATATCACATAGGATTTTTTGTGAAATCATTGTAAAAATATTGTTAATGTAATATTGCTCATATTTTTTTTCTCAAGTTAGAGTATTTAACATTTTTATTAGGATGGTCGAAATATATTAGTTTATATATAATTTTTTTTTTTTTTGCAAGTATATATATACATATTTTTTACAAGTCAGGTGGTCAGACACATGGAGCCCGCCCTTTATATTGATCTCATGTGGGAAAGGTTGATTCTAAATGATAAGATGGAAAGGTTGAAAATTACTAGAGGAGTATTAAAGACATTTATATCTGCATAGAGTACAGTACATTTATATCTGCTTTTTTATGGATATGTTCTCAAGTTCAACTACTACGAAATCACTAACGTATGAACCATTTGACAGCTTGGTCATCGATGGAGTCTATTGTGTGTTTATCTTGTGGTTCTTCTCTTTTAGGGTCCATTTGGTTGGAGGAGTGGAATGAAAAAATGAGATGATAGAAAATAAAGATCAAGAAAATAGAAAAGTGAGAGGATAGAAGAGATTTTAGGATATGTTTTGTAACTATTTTTTCCTCTTATTTTCTGTTTTCAAAACCAATTTTCTATTTTTGAGACTAAAAAACTTGTTTGGTAACTCAAAATAGACAAAAAACAAAAACTATTCTCAAAACTCAATTTGTGAAGGAAATTGAAAACATGCAAAAAGCTGTTTTCAATTTCTAATTTTCAAAAACCAATGAAAATACGCATTTAATTTAATGAATTTGTCTTATTTAATGAGTTAGCATTAGAATTCAAATCATAATAACAATATATTTTAGTATTTTCTATTTTTTTCTTCAAAAAACTATTTTTTTAATTTCAACTAACCAAACATGTTTTTTATTTCAAAAATATAAGAAAATTGTTTTTTCTTTATATTCCCCGAAACAAGTTTTTGAAAATAAAAAAACAAAAATTGTTACCAAGCATAACCTTAGTTTTTTCCCATTTGAGTTTAGTTGGAAGGATAAAAAAGTAGAGAGATAGAAAACTTATTTGTTTGATTGAAAAGAAAAGTGAATATGTCCTTATTAAATAAAACAAAAGGTAACACATTTTTTGTAGAGATATGAAAAACTTATTTGTTTGGTTGAGAAGAAAAGTGAAAGGATAAAAATTGAAGTTAGTAAAAATTTACAGTTATGTCCTTATTAAATAAAACAAAAAGTCACACAATTTTTTATTAAAAAAAATGGCATAATTGTATTTCATACATTAAAAAAATAATAGACAAGAAGTTCAAGAACCCAAAATTATTTTATATATTATAATAATAATAATAATAATAATAATAACTCAACTAACTGTTTGAGAAAGAAAAAAAAAACATTTTCCACATGCTAAAAGAAAAGAAAAAATTATGTCAAAAAAAAAAGTAAAAAACTTAAGAAAGGATAAGCACAAAAAATATAATAATAATAATAATAAAGTTTTGTACGAAACCAAATGACAAAAGAAATAGAAGAAAAGGACAATAAGGTTCAAACTTTTTGAACGTTGATCTGGGCAATTTTGTCCAAAATGTTGCTAGACATTTTCCTCCTTATTTTCACCCCAAATTGGAATAATTCAATTTTGGTCGGTTAAGAGGGAAAACTTTCGGTCCTCACTACTTGTCCTCCTTCTTTCCCCTCTCAACCAAATACACCAATTACTCTTTTTTTTTTTTTTTTTTCTCCTATATTTTCTATCTACCATGTTTTCAACCCAACCAAGCACATCTTTATTGTAGGAGGAAACTTTTTTGATA